>NW_025999926.1:5727645-5912866 GCF_001458135.2 Marmota marmota marmota
CTATGTATGTCTTTTCCTATCAAATGCGTCTCCTGTAGGCAGCATATTGTTGGGTCTTGTTTTGTGATCCATTCTACTAGCCTGTGTCTCTTAATTGGTGAGTTTAAGCCATTAACATTTAGGGTTATTATTGAGATATGGGTTGTTCTTCCAGCCATATTTGTTTATTTCTGTTACTAAACATCGTTTGTTTTCCTCTTTGATTATTCCCCTGGGGGCCTAACATTTAAATGCCTACTGATGCCTAGGTGCTGATGGAGTAGAGAAAATCTCAGCCTCATCATCTAACTAGCTCTTGCATCAAAAAGAAAATATATGTTAAATTGCTGAACAAAATTGAATCACCCCCACTGTACAAAATAAAAAAATTAAATCAAAGAATGTGAGGGCTCTAGGACACTCTGCAAACTATTCTAAATTAACCCTTTGCTTAGGACAGGGAGGCCCAGCAGCTTTCCAGGGAGCCCTTAGCTGTGATGGGGCGTAGGTCCTGGAGCACAGCAGCAGGCAGGAGGCACAGCCGCAGGCAGGAAGCACAGCCAGGCAGCTTCCCTCCCCCACTCACTAGTGCACCTCAGCCTTTCTCCTCACCTGAGAGAAGGTGGCAGTGTGTGGGGTCTGGGAAGCTTTCCAGTTGGTCCTTCCCTGACAGAGACACCCTGCACATGTCCCACGCAATCCAATCTCTGAGCAGGATAGCCTAGAGATGGGCTGTTACTCTAGATGCCAAGACCCCACCCCAAATCCACTCAACCAGGAGTTACCACAGTGGGACCTAGGCAATTGCAGGAATCCCAAGGCACTAAACAATTTACTGGAATAAAGGAAGGAAGTGACAAAATTTATTTGTGAATTATTTTTCTCCTTTTTAAATTTTCTATTTTTGTGTTTTTTTTAGTGTACCTAATATATTAACACCAAACTAAACTCATACAACTTACACATAAATAAGTATGGATACACAGAGCAAGCAATTATTAAAAAGGCATGAGCAACCAGAGAAGCCAGGGGCTCCCTGAGCTGAGCTGGGAGTCTCCTAAGAAAAGGCCTGTGATGGCTTCCTTGAGCCTTTTACCCACAGAGGTCCTTGGTCACCACTGACAGCAGGAGAAGGGAACCCCATGGCCAGTTCCACAGTGCACTCCCAGGGAGTTCTGAACAGAATCATTTCCCAAAATGTGATCTGATGAGGTTCCCCCACCCCATGAAATCTTCATCATAAAGCGGGGATCCCTGGGCAAAACAGTTGGGGAAATACAGCTTAGCTGGGGGAATGTCTGGCTCTGGCTCTGGCTCTGAGAGGCACAGATATACCAGGATATTAAATCAGATAATAAAAATATTAAAAGCTTTCTCAGAAGCCCTCCAGTAAAGAATCTCTTTTAACTTTGTTTAATTCATTCATTTCCGAAACTAATTAACCCCCAGTTCTTTCCCCCCACATTATTAACATTCCACAAAACTAGTCTCCCTTGCAACCCACTCCAGACTCTCCTGACTGAGGCTGAAGGGCTCACACTTTCTGTGGCCACGGCTTCACCAGCATGCATCACACCTGGGCATGGTGTACATCCACTGAACGAACTTGCTGTGCCCATCCATCCTGTCCCCACTGCCAGCTTTCAAGGCACGTTCAGAAATGGCACAGGTATGAAAAAAAAAAAAAAAAAAACCAGAAACTGCAGCTGACCCATAAAGGAAGGCACCATCCTTGGGCTCTCAGGGCAATCTCTTAAAGGACACAGTTAAAAACTAGGATCTGCCACCCATGGTTCCCAACAACTGAGCAAGGTGGCCTCGAAGGCACAAAGGCTCAAGAGTCGGTCACCAGGCTTACAAGGGCACCCCTCCTCCTTGCTGTCCCAAGTCTTGGCAGGGGAACCCAACTGTGCCACCCACACTCTTCTGAAATGAAGTTCCAAGATTCCTACTTTCTGGTGAGAAAGGGGGAGGAGGTTATTTTCAGCATGCTAACTGGGAAGGTGAAGGGCAGCTCTGGGTTCTTCAATGACTGTGGATTTGACATTCTATCTTCTGGGAGAAATGTCTAAGCTTTCTGAGGAGTCACCTCTATAAATAGTATGGTTAGTTAACCAAGAAACAGAACATGTTCTACTCTGAGCTCCACTTTGGAGTTAAATCAGGGTGGATTTTGGCATTGTACCCTCAAATTCCACATAGTAATCAACCATTTTTAAAAGGAGCCTTTCCTTACATCTGCGGCCTTTTACTATAAAGAAGTGAAAACTTCTTTTTAAGAAAAGGTATCTGAGACACTTGCTCAATTCGCATTAGGGGTAGGATGAAGCATCAAGGAATTCCTCATCCATTTTATGCAAACGGGCCTCTGTGGCAGGGACCGAGCCAGTCCGTTCTAGCTGCACGGTGGCTGCACCACAGCACAGGCCTTGCTCCTGCACAGTAGAGCTGCTCAGGCATCAGGCCTGGTTGAAGGACGGTTTCTGGAGCTGGGTTCACCCCCAAAAGGAGTCCATCCTGGAAGGAAACACACAACTCCACACAGAAATCTCCACACTCCGGTCAGAAGCCAGCCCCAAAGCTGGCCGCCCTCGCTTGCTTAGCATCATGGTCTAGGAGTAAAAGCCTACAAGATGAGGAATATTTCAATTTAGGCACTTTTCTACATTGACGTACATGGTCCTTTTTCACCCAGGGTGTGTGTGTTCTGTCCGGAATGATGTTCCTGAGGCTTCTGTGGAGAGGTGAATGGGAAGGGAAAAGCCTTTCCTCTGCAATGGAAAAATGGCCAGGTGGTGCCAGCTGCCCGTGCCAAGCTCAAGGACTGGAAGAGACTGGCTGCCCATGGTGACATCAACAGAGAGGGAAGACTACACATGCAGGTGGAGGGACAGTTGCTTCGGGAAGGCCTTTCAAAGCCTGCCAGCTTCCCTTGAAGGACAGCCCTACAGTGTTCTCTGAAGGTAGGTCTGTCAATCAGTGCGTGGAGAACAGTTCAAAAGACACACAATACTTGAGCGCAGTCGTTCAGGGTGAGGAGTCATGGCTGATGATGATCAAATGCTACTTCTGGATCTGACAAGCAGCAGAGCTGCCTGATGGCAAGATGATGAGCCTGCCTGTTACTCAACAGAAATGAGAGAGCCTGGCTCCACGTGCCCATAGCACCCAGGGCTCTGTCTGATACCCAGACTCTATGGCTGCTTTAGAACCAGGCCTCAGGGAATGCTGACCTTCAAACACACCTTCAACCACAGTGCCACTCAGCTTCCCACAGGAAACCATGAAGCCTGTATACATGATCTCAGAGACAGGTACAGATCAGCCTTGCCCATATTGGAACCTCCAGATCCACAAGACTTACTCTACTTAGTCGAACTGGGACTGTCAAGAACAATAAAATCATCACAGCCAAGGGTTTTCAGAATCTGAGAAGAACATCATTTTATGAACACCAATTACTATTTTAGGAAAGAAAAATTAAAGGACTAAAACACATTAGAAGGAGAAAACCCCTTCTTAATAAGAAGAACACAAAGTAAATCACTTTCTCAAGAAGCAAAACAAAAAGAGAGAAAGAGACAGAGTGGAGAAACTGAACACAAAGCAACTAAGGGGACTTGTCTAAGAGGGCATACAGACTACTCAGCACACTGCCTCACTCACCACTCATGTGTGTTCACCTCGACAGCAATGGCAAGCTCACCAGAAAACAAAGAATTGAAATGCCATAGAGAGGGGAAAAAAGGATGGAACTGAGGATCTTTCAATCATTCACACCCACCTCTGTCTTACCTCTGTATGTTTGGAATAAATGCTTTGTTCCAACATTTGCCCTTCAGCAGTTCACAATTGCATGTCACCACACATAATTAGACTGGCAAAACCACCTCGCTGACATCCAGACCCACCACCCCCGTATTTGAATTTCAAGAATCTCCTGTGGTTTTCNATGCTTCAGTTAAACTCTAATCTTAGAACTCACTGTTTTCTGTTTTCGAGCTTGCATTTATACTGGTAAGAGCAATGAGGAAACAACTCACAAGTATTTTAAAAATGTCTACTTAACTATTGAACTTGGAAATTTCGAAATCACATTTCAAGAAAGGCCCATGCCTTTATACTGTGTGTGTGTGTGTGTGTGTGTTAACTTTAAATCTACCAAATTCATAACCAGAGACTCAAGAAGGAAAAAAAAAAAACAGAGAAAAGCTACACTGAAAAGTAACAGGGAAGAAAAAGCCCACTTAAAATATGTAAGATATATATGCTAGGCAGGTGCTCTATCACTGAGCTACATCCACAGCCCTCAGAATATTCTCTAAAATAATCCATAAAGAGAGAAACTTGAGAATTTGTTAAAATATGAGAAACAAATATCAACAACCAAAAAAGAAAAAAGAAACGTGCAAACCCAAAATCCAGAGAATAGCAGAGTGATGAATTGAAAGGCACACTAATTTAAGGCTCAAAATCTGATTCCTAAGAGAAAGAATCACTAGGATTGCATCCTGTCTTGAAACAGGGTGTGTGTGTGTGTGTGTGTGTGTGTGTGTGTGTGTGTGTCAAAGCCCTTAAAATTTAAAGTAGGACTGTTTAGAAGTATGATAGTTTTGGTTTAGGGGATCAAAAATTCAAATAGAAGCTAACAAAGAACAAGCAAAGAAAAATTTCCGAGGCTGTTAAGATAATGACACAAATTTATGACTGCTTCCTTCCTCGGCAGAACGGAGCACAATTAGAAGGCTGAGAACAACGGACCCTTTGTACCAGCATGCCGTGTTTAGCTTATTCTCTTACGCATTGGCTGGGAGATGAGAATAAACAGGACAACACCCTGTCTAACCCAGGAGGAGGGGTGGAGGGAAAAGCCCGTTCTGAGCATTCCTGGGCATGTAGGGGTGCACACCGTTCAATTGCAAATTGAGGTACTTAAGACAACTGTGCACGCAATAGTCAGGAAGAAGGATCAGCAAGCCTTGACTGCATAATCCAGTCTTTCAAGAACCAGTCGTGTGTAACTGGGAGCTCTAGAGTACTTCTCCACTGTAAAGTGTTCTAAGATATGTAAATAATCGATAACTATCTAAAGTATTTATCCGTTCTATTTGTGATCAATCTTTAAAAAAAAACTTAAAAACTAGGATGAGCAAACATAAACACAGCTTCCCTCCTTTTGATCTATTGTGTCAAAAAGTTTGCAAGGAATCCGTCATCAGCCACACAAAAACATGGTGATGCCAGCCTGAGTGCCAGCACTGGAGAACTCTGTTCAAGGTCAGCAGCTGTAGGCCACTTGGGTTCTAACTAACCAGTCATGAGGGGCAGCGCACCTGTGGTTCCAAGAAAACCAAGACAAAATTGGGCCTCACTTGCAGCTCTCTCTCCACAACCCTGACCGCCTGGAATGATGGATCCTGATCCAACCACTGCCAGTTGTTAGTGTCTCTCTGCTCTTACTTACATGATGCGTGAGTGGCTCAGATGGCCACCCATTTCTCCTCCTTTGTCATTTACTTGGTTTTATTTTCTTCATCACACACATCTTAGTTTATTTTCATGAATAAGATTTTCATCCCCTAATTACATCCATGAAGACAGAGAACTCATCAACCTTGTTCACCCTTTTGAGTGAACAAATACACCAACAAAATAAGCAAAGGGAAAAAAAAAAACCCTGTCATAGTGCCATGGAAAAGAGCTCAAAGCAGAATTGGTCACTTATCATAGCCACTCTGAGGTAATTTTGTTCCTCAGGGGTGAAACCACATGTGGATGGCGGGACTGGTGAGCAGAGGTAGGTGGCATTTTGATTTTGGCACCAAACAGAAAACCACAGGAGATTCTTGAAATTCAAATACGGGGGTGGAGGGTCTGGATGTCAGCGAGGTGGTTTTGCCAGTCTAATTATGTGTGGTGACATGCAATTGTGAACTGCTGAAGGGCAAATGTTGGAACAAAGCATTTATTCCAAACATACAGAGGTAAGACAGAGGTGGGTGTCCACTTTCAAGCAGCTGTCATAAACCTGGCTCCAGGTGCTACTCCATCAACTGCACTGCTGACCTAACAGTGCCAGTGCGATAGGCTCCTCTCCCGTCCTGCTTCGGTACTAGAAAGTGGGCTGGTCAGTAGGTACCTGAGACACAGAGAATGTGAGAAGTCAAGAGGAAAACAGCAGAATGTTAACTATCCAAACAGGAAGAGCTGTCCACCCATCGAGGACTCGTTTACAATGCCTTTGTCTTCACAGAGGTATCCAAGTACTCAATCCAAGAAACGTTCCTTCACAGCTCCCAACACAGCAGATTGTGTCTTTGTGAAACCAAAGCAGCAAGCCCATGCCCACCGAGTGAGACCCATGTGGGGAAGGAACAATCCACAGTGTCTTCAAAGCAAACTGGTGATTCTCCTCCAGATCAGAAAGAAGGAAAGCACCTCTCCCCTGAACAGTGGTCCTGGGAAGGGTTAGGGTGGAGGTGGGGGTCAATAAGTAATGACTCTGGTTATTTCAAAAGGAGACAAGAATCACGAAATGTTGCACTGGTAAATACTCTAGTTACTGCTATTATGAAAAACATTCCAAATCCGAAAACACTGGGTAGTCGTCACCTTCTTATACACTGATTTGTCATTACCACACATTCAAGCTGTACAACTGAGGTTTTATTTTTTTCCTCTACTTAGGTAAAATATCAGATTAGGCTCAAAAACAGAATCAGAGTGGAGAGTTTTAAGCTTACACAAATTATAATGTATAATATTTAAAATACAGTGAAATCTTTATGGATACAACCCCAAATTTTTTAAATCAATTCTTTAACACAGTTATTAATGACCTGTTTTAGGTCACAAGCAGAAGTGAATGCCTTTTCACAAAAAAAGAATACTAAAATGGTATAAAGTGGTACTTGTTATAATTACGACCTAATCACTAAAGAAGTTCAGAGGTATGGAACTGATGATCTTGCATGCATGTTTATAAAACACGGAATTGGGAAAGAACCAGTTAATGAACCGAGAAATCCTTTGATCTCTCAGCATATTATAACTCACAGAACAGTGGAGAGTTACAGCGTGGAGGTCCTTTGGGATGGCTCCTCCTAGCCTTGGGGATTCTTTACCCTATTTGGGGTGCAGAGTTGACCTACGAGGCTGTCATTTTTGTTTCAGCTTTGATTGACAGAGCCTCAGGTAGGCAAAGCCTTAACTCTAAATATAAAGTCATAAACCCCACTTGGCCACAAGTGGCTCAAGGTGTTGGGATCCCAGGAGAGTCAAGCCAAGCAAGTGGAATCCATTTAAGTCAGAGTTTGAAAAAAAACAAGAGTCCCCCCTTCTTTCCCCTTCCCCTTCCCACTGGCTGTGGAAGATGCCACAATCTCCCTCCACAGCCCAAACTCAGGGGACAGCGATGCAGTCCAGGAAGACATCTAGACGAGGGCAGACTTTATTTCCACAGTCTCAAATGGAAGAAAAAGATATCTGACAACAAACCACAAATTTCTGAATGTCCGTTCTCCTATTTTTAAGCACAGAAGCAGTCTTGCTGCTGCTAAGTCATCATCATCATCCCATTGTTTGACATTTGTAACACTTGGCCTTCGGGTATTACTTTAAAAGTACAGAGTTAAGTGTGGTTAAACCACTTTAAATATCGCAAAAGGCAGCAGTGTACCTGCTTGGGCACGCAAACTTGAAAAGCAAAGCTTTACAGAATGGCTGCAGGTCAACAAAATTCTTGTTTTGGCAGCTAATGTCAGGAAAGAGCTGTAGAAAATAAGGTCCTGCCTCTGAAACCACTCTGCCCTTGGTTCCCTCAGGCCAGAACCTGGTCCTGTTAGTGAACATGCTCTGAGAAGCTACAGCTCTCGTAAAGTGCTAAACACTCCCAAATAAATATGCCCCCTCAAAACTGTATACAAATGAGAAACATTTAATGAACAACATTTCTTCACCAATAACTCTGCTTAAATTAAGTCCAGGAGACTCTTCAAAGGGACCAAAGAAGCCCCTTTGTTAAGACAAATTCTATATATAGACATCTAAGACAATTACATGATGCATGTAACCAAATATATATAATTATCCTAGTTCCTACATTCCCATTATCTTTATAAATATAGGATAAAAATCAGTCTAAATGACTTTCTCAGACCTCCTCATGGATTAAGTCAAGTCAGCCAGCCTTTAAAAAGTATATGTATGTAGTAAAGATCAAAAGCAAACGTTCTGGTCAGTTCTTTTCTACTCATGGGTTTTACTAAGAATGTGCACAGTTTTCAGGGAAAACACCACAAATGACAGCTGTTCAAAAGCACGGAAATTAATTGGCAGCAGGAATTTCCTTGACTAATGGGGAAAAACTTAAAGTCACATGTTTTGATGAGCTTATTTTTCCCATCCTTAGCCAAGAATATTCACTGTTAATGATTAAGATTTGCAAACAGAAATATAACCAAGGGAAACCCTGAGTATACTCTCTGTCCTTTTTCAGTGGAACACCACTACCCATGGCAGAATAAAGAATGGAGTTAATGAAGGGAGTTTACCTGTAAAGGATACATCGGGGAAAGGTTCAACTTTCTGCAGGAACCAAACCAAGACACGGTAAGAATAATGCACTGATTGTATTAAAAAATAGTAGCACCGTGAGTACCACCCGCCCCACCCTGTGGCAGGCCATATGCTCTGAGCTGTTTGTCCAGCAGTGAGGATTGATTTCCACTGATCTGTCCACAGTCTCTCTGACACAGGGGCTCTCAAGTCGTTGCCTTGGGACTGGTGGTAAGGATGGATGAGACAGCTGGTCAGGATTAGGCAAACAGCCCATGGCCCTGGGACCAGGTCATGTTACTGTGCCCAGAGCTCACGCTTTGACCTTGAACTCATTCGCATTATGCTCTCATCACCCACACTAACAGCCCTGATCAGCTCTGAACAACATACATCACCCTGTGCAACCCCAGCAACAGCGTGGGCTTTTCATTCTCAAGGCAGTTTGAATTGAGCCCATGACACCCACAGGCTCACGTGGGCTTAAACACTGACCCTCAACGGAGCAATAAGATGTCCAAGGATGAACTACGTGGCCCTTGCCTCCAAATCAAATGACAGCTTTAAGAGAGCTCAAGAAAAGCAAGAAGGGCTGGGGATGTGGCTCAAGCGGTAGTGCGCTCGCCTGGCATGCGCGCGGCGCTGGGTTCGATCCTCAGCACCACATACAAATAAAGATGTTGTGTCCGCCGAAAACTAATAAATAAATAAATAAAATAAAGGTTCATCAACATCTAAAACATATTTAAAAAAAAAAAAAAAAAAAGAAAAGCAAGAAATAGTCTAAGAATTTCCAGAGCATGTGCTCCAAGTGCCACAAGAGAATGACATACCTGGCCATCCCCAGACTTGAAAAGTTAGCAGGGACAATGAGTATATCCAGCCGGGAGAATGGGTGTGTTCCCAGGACAGAGTGTGCAGCTGAGAGGCAAGGAGGGATCAGAGGCAGAAGGGTCTCTTGGCAGACATCCCGGAGGCACATCGGGACAAAGACTCGGTGAGGAATGACCTCCTGGGCAGTGGCAGAGGCATTCTGGAAGCGGCAGGGGTATTCCACGTGACCACAAACACCAGCACACCTGGGGATGACACGAGAAAAGCAGATGCGCTTACTGGTAAACCGTGTCCACTCCTGCTGCGGAGGGGTGGAACTCTTCAACAATGGACCACTTACAGGAGACAGCAATTCCAACAGGCTCACGAGCAAAGACAGTTCTCTGTTCAAGTGAATAGCAATGAAAGATTACAGATCAAAACACTTACTGAGGGGCTGGGGCTCGGGCTCAGGGCAGAGTGCTTGCCTAGCATGTGTGAGACACTGGGTTCCATCCTTAGCACCACATACAAAAATAAATAAAATAAAGGCATGCTGTCGATGTACAACTACAAAAAAAAAAAAACGAAAAAAAAAAAAAACTGATGTGCTTGAGTTCATGGAGCAGTTCAATCTAAGTGATAAAAAAGCAGTCAAATCTTGTTTTAGAATAAACTGAGGGGATGGGATCCAAACTCAGAATAAAACTACCTCCCACCCAAATAAAAACAATTTCTTCCCTCAGTAACGTGCTTTTAAATATCATCATAGGAAAATCTCCAAATCAGGGACGAATTGTAACTCTGAAAGGAGGGGAAAGTACAGCCAAGCTTAAGATAAAAATTCTGGAAATTTTCTAGAATGAGAGACTCATACTAAGATAGGAGAACGAGCCAAATGACAGTTGCAGGTACAAACTTTTCAAAAGGACACAGTCCCTTTGACTGACAAGCAGTCTGGGGGTTCTTCACAAAGCCCATCCAGAGCAGCTGCTGAGGACCCACTGGTTTTCTGAGGCAATAGTCCCGCAGGCTACTGTCAACACAAATTTAAAGGAATTGTCCTTTTAAGTAACTATATGAAGCCCACTCAGTACCATCTGACCACTACCAGTTATCCCGTCAAAGGTGCAGCTGAAGAGAATTCCTAGAACCTGACTTGCAGGTCTCAGGACAGCTATCTACCCACCAAAACTGACTTCAAAGGAAAGTCTGTCTTCTCACCTGCTAACTTGTCCTTTATGCAAGCACAATGTGCAGCCCCTTTACTTTGTATTACAAATTATGATTATGACAGTAGGTGCTTGTTTGATTCACAGTGAACACTAAAAAATTTTTAAACACCGGCCTGTCCTAATATGGGCAGGTTTCAATGACAATTCCTGTTCCAATTTATGAAGTGCCCTTCTCCCAAGCAAGGCGAGCTCTCAGGAGATCCATACAGTGGTGCTCTCCCCTCTGTGTGACTCAAGGAGCCCGGCCTCTGGCCCTGATGATGCTTCATCGTGGTTGGGGGTAAGAAAAATGGAAGGAGACCTACAGAAACTTCAGCAGAATAAAGCAGTAGAAAAAATATAATTACTGCCATTGAACTCTAGCCGCAGTCCCTGGATTGATAACCTCGCATTGGAGTCAGCCAAGGTGCCTGTTGGTAAGCACTTAACTGAAAGGCCAACGTGTCCACCTAATGGCAAGAACCGTTCGGGGCACTAGTTCAATCAAAGGTCTCACAAAGTGGAAATGAACCACCACCACACCTTTTCCTGCTGTATTTACACAGGCATATGATGAGCTACAGTCGTTTAAACTCACACTCCCTGTTGAAAAGCTATCAGAGCGTGTTAGCAATGGAGATCCTGGAGGTGTACAGGCATCTTCTGGATAAAGCCGGGGCAAAGTTTAAATTCCACAAACCACAGTACAACACTGCAAAGAGGCCCTTCATCTAGGAACATACAGCCTGTTTCCACCAGGCAGGTTTATTTCTTATAGACAAGAACACCAAAGGGCAGAAAATAGGTTGAGGTAGCCAGAGATACGCCCAAAAAACCCACTTGTTCAAGGGAAAATGTGATTGAGAGTCTCTTGGGAAACATATGGCACTAGCCTAGCTGATGGAAATGATTCCAAGTGCGTGACTGGGCACTATTTTCCATAATCAAAGTCTGAGAGAAAATGCAGGAGTATACAGCCATCAAACCATAGACAAGTGAGACCAGTAAGGCTCCTAACAAAAATGGAAACGTCATGAGGGAGGTAACTCGCACAGTCCTACATGGTGCTATGGTGTGGATGTGAGGTGAGGTACCCTCAAAAGCTCACGTTTGATACCATGCAAGATTTAGACAAGAAATGACTGGATTATCAGAATCTTAACCCAATCAGCAAATTGGTCCACTGAAGGGATTAACTGAGTGGTGACTGAAGTGGTGGGGTGTGGCTGGAGGTGGGAACTGGGGCCGTGGCCTTGGGGTATATTTTTTGTATCTGGTGAGTGGAGTCTCTCTGTGCTGCTGATCACCATGTGAGCTGCTTTCCTCTGCCATGATGTTCTGCCTCACTTCGAGCCCCAAGGAATGGAGGCTGGCTGTCTATAGACCAAGACCTCTGAAACCATGTGCCCCTAAATAAACTTTTCCTCCTTTAATTGTTCTTGTCAGGTCTTTTAGTCACAGCAGCTACAAAGCTGACTAAAAACAGAGAGACCAGAAAACCTGGGCTTCAGCGGCCGCTCAGAGACCAGCTGTGACCGGAGGCAGGCAAGGTGGTATCTGGGACCTCTTTACCTTCATCTCTCTGCAATGTGGCTGCTGAAGGAGGGAAGGAAGTGATTGGAAAGGGGTGTGAAAGAACTTCCCAGAGTGAGTGCTCTCTAACTGGCTTACAATATATATACAGTGTCAGAAACTCGGCAAGCCAAATAAGACTTGCGCATTGCACTGTACACTAACTACGCTTTAATTAAAATGAAAAAACTGCAGCTGGGGGTGTGGTTCAGTGGTAGAGCCTTGCCTAGCGCATGTAAGGCACTAGATTCGATCCTCAGCACCACATAATAATAAATAAAATAAAGGTATGGGTCCATCTACAACTAAAACAACAATGAGAAATGAAATGATCTCTGAGGTTTCTTCTTGAACCATGACTCCATGACAATTGCTGCGTGAGCCCCTCTGTACATCCAGCCTGCCTCTGAAGAACTCAGGGGATGCTGCTGTACTTGCACTGAATCGTCGAGTCTCGCAGAGACCCCATGGCCACGTGAGAAGTTCTCTTTCCGCTCAGGCAACTCTTCACTCTCCACACCTGTACAGAATGCCCCTCCCCACCAGGCCTGCTCTCCTTCAGAAGGAACTGCCCATTTTCAGTGCCTTTAATCATTTTTGCTGAGCTCCTCTGGACTTCATCCAAGTTTCCGTGCCGTGCTTAAACTGCATGGTCCCAACAGAAGCCTAGAGAGGTTAAACATAACACCAGAGTCCTCTGTGGCTGGAACAGAATAAAGTTAATAAGCTTTTGACAGTTTATCTCAGTGCCTTACAGCTAATGCATTACTGCAGTGCTCACCCAGAGTGGGCTGAGTGTGTGGAACTGGAGCTGGAAGAGGGAGTGTTCTTCCTATAATTTAGCCCACATGAACAGTGATCAAAAGTTCAGTGACCAATCCTCTGGCCAAATTTCTGGAACCCAGATGAACACTTTAGGCAAATGAAAGCCTGTAGTCTATAAGGCCCCTGTAAAAGCTAGATTTCCACAAACTGAATTGGGGGTCTCAAGGGTTTGAAGTAGAAAGGGGGTTGGGGAAGGCAAGGGGGACCAGATGTGAACATAACCAGAAACACCCTAGGATTGGAGAGCAGCTCTGCTGGCCAGCCGAGCAGAGAGAGAGAGAGAGAGAGAGAGATGTCACGAGTAAACACAGAGCCACCTCCAGCTAACGAGCGGTGGCACCCAGGCATGCCAAAGCCAGGGCAGTTGCTGTTTAATCAGCAGTACTCCTCTGCTGCACAAGCATGCTGCTGAGTGAAGGGAGACCACAGGCATGGTCTACAAGGGGCAGGACCCACTCTGCAGGCCTCCACTTCCATGAAAAGGCAACCTCCCATGAAGGACACACTGCCCTCTCCCCCAGCTTCCCTGACTGTCTCAGCCACTGGGGACTTGGCCTTTTGGGACCTTCGTGCTCACAGAGAGGGTACTTTCGGGCCTGCTCTCTGTCTTGCAGTAGGTGGGATGTGCACCTGTGTCACAGAGACTGCAGCAATCTAGTGGGTCGGCAACTAGGTGGGGAAATTCACGCCATTTGGATCGGAGTTTCACCCCACTGACCACACACAGGGGCACTCCCTCGGCTCAGCTCTTGTCAATGACAAAACCTTTATTTTAATCTCCTTCTCTCATTCCTCAACTGGTTTTAAATGTAGAAGGACAAGAGAGGAATAGTATTTATCCCATTCTCCAAACCCCAACAGGAATTTTAAGCATCATCTCTTCCTAGAACCCCTTTGGTCTGGCCATCTCTGTCTTTAAGAATGACGGGTGCCAGACCAGTGAGAGGTCATTGTAGTTGTTTCTGGGCAGGAAAGAGAGCACACATAGGGAATGGCTACTACCCACTCCTGGCCCCAGGTCTCCTGGGAACATGGCTAGAAAGTCAAAATAGCAAATTTCTTTCTTTGCCTTCTCTAAATCTTTCACATATTTTTCAACAATGCACCTCCTTATCATGGAACCCTGAGGCTTTAGGTGAAGCCTTCAGGGCTCCTTCCCAGTGAAGATTTTTGGGAACTCATGCACCAAGTCTGCATTCTGCAGAAGTGTGGTTCTGCCCACATTCAAATTCAACCAGTGTGAATGGCTCCTTCCAGCTCCTAGGCTCCCCACTTGTCTTTTCTGTCCTAAGATGATACATTCCAGTCAGTAACAGTGGCTTGATCATGGCAAGGACTCTCCTGTAAGGTCATCACTCAGAATCCAGGTGAATGTGGATTCTGATATTTTGATATATTCTGGATATTTTTTTAAGTCTCCAGGTAAAATTATAAATCACCTCTGCAGAGAGTCAAGCCTGGGTGTGAATCTAGGTATTGTTGACTAAATAGGTATAAGAACATAAATGAATTACTGTCTCAGCCTCAGTGTCCTCATCTATCAAAGTCAATCTATCTTACAGGTTTATCCTCAGGACTGAATGAGACAATATTTAGATCAAGACTTTCTCTGACTTTAAACCACCAATGGCTTCTGTATCAATTCAGGATAGGCTAAGATATGCTACAATAATAACCCACCCCAGCGTTTCAGCAGCTCAACATAAGAAAGTTTATTTCCTGCTCATACCAACTCCACTGTGGATCCACTGACACTCTAGGGCACCTGTTCTCCTCACTCAGAAATTTAGGCTTGCCCACAGCTGCAAAATGAAGCCTCCTCTATGGCCCCAGTGCAGGGGAGGAAGGCACTATAGGGTCTCACAGGCAATTAAATGCTCCCACATGAGAGGGGGTTTTGTCCCTGCTGTACACAATTCTCTTCTTCCCTCAAGCAGACATAAGTGAAATCTAATAAGCAAGAATATTCTACACAGCTCAGGAAACACTTCAAAATAGGCATATAACTTACTGACCAACAAGTGGAAATTGCTCCCTTCTGCCAAAAAAGCAAAGCACAGGCAATAAGACATGTGTGTCAGAAGACAGAACACATGGCTTCATCTCCTAAGAGACCAACCCCTGCAGTCACCATGGCAAGAAAGCACAGCCTGCAAGAGAAACCATACGAGGAATGTGTGCCAGGAGTCGCCCTGACTGTCCTCAAGGAGGACCGAACCAGCTGTACCACTGTTCACTGTTCACCACCCTGAGAAACTGACCTGGTAGCTCTCTGCCAGAAAGAAAAATGGTTCAGTCGAGCAACAAGTAGCAGGCTGGGAATGGAGCATGAAGCACGAGTCTGTACCCATCCTGTGCAGACCCCTGTTGGCTCCAGAGCTAGAATCAGGTGGGCACCCAGGGAGGCCACAAGGGAAAGCCAACGGCCCGCCCCAATGTGTAGAAACCGCAGTGATTTTCTGACCTATTCCACACAGAAAATAAGTACTGAGGTGAGCAAGGCCCCGACCCCGTCAGATTCCCTTAGCCCACTGGCTTCGGGACAGCTTCCTGCACTTCTAAGAGGCCAATAAGCTCCACTGAGGAGGCCATCCATGGCAGCCACCGCACAGAAAGGCAAGTGGCTTACAAAGTGATCCAGTAGGCGAGCTCCGTCTCGTTAGTAAGTCGTGTTTTTGAGCAGACAAGCACTAAAAACCAGTTGGAAGGTGCAGAAAGAGGTGGGGTTGGCCTGAGGGTTCCTCCCTTCACACATACAAATGTTTCAACTGCACTCAGAGGACTGCACACTCACTCCTCTCGCTCTCCCTGCACAACAGCACGCCCACACTTCTCCTCTCTCCTTCCTTCCCAGCAGGCCTCTCCCTGCTGTCTGAATCCTATTTTGGGTGAGGTTCTCGGCAGGGATGACTCACTTTCCCAGAGCCTGGAAGGAACGCATCATCCTGCTCCCTCCAGGGTTTGTTTTTCAGCAAGTTCCCAAACACAAACCTGAAGTTGGCCTCGGAAGATGAGAAGGGTCGTTCTGTCACCAGATCCTTCTCCAGCTTTATTTCTGTCCAGCATCCCACCGCAATTGTGAGGGTGGCAGCGGGCATTGGCATGGTTACGTAGTAATGCCAGCTTGAGCACCCTGTGAAGAAAGCAGCAGCACAGTGAGGCTGTGGAAGGCTCCGGGCCCTCCTCTATTTCTTGAGATACAAGAAGAGCCCAGGGCAGGTCACCCCAACAGACCCCAGGTCTCTGGGAAAGCAGAGGGGGGATGTTTCAAGGCAGGCAAGGAGGTCTGGGCTCTTCCAGCTGTCATTCTGAAGCCTCACAGTGAGGCTGAGCAAAATGAGGTGCAAGGTGGTCACTCACAGCACACGCCTGCGGAGACAAGAACACGTCTCGCTCATTGGAAAGCACAGCTGATATCTCCTGAAGGAATGAATGATCGTTTCTGTCCTGAAACTAAATGATTCTTCCTAAATAAAATAAGTCGAGCTAAAATGCACACCATAGAAAATACATGACACAGAGGAAGGGGAACTCCTGGGTTTCAGTCCCAATACTGAAATAAATTAGCTACAGAAGTTCATGGCTTAGCCCCTGTCCTGCCATTCCATTCAGATGGTCCTCCCACTCCTCGATTAGCAGATGAAAAACAGGAGTAGAGACTTCCCCAGAGCCATGACGCCCAACTAGTTCCCAAGAGGGGTCTCAACCCCAGGTGAGGGTGTCCTCTCTATGTAGTTCAAACCTTAGGGAAGCTTTGATCAAAGGGACAAGTGACTGTTAACTACCACTGCATTTGCCTTAGATGGGAAAATGACATGATTCTGAAATCTGCATGATTTAGCACAGCATGGCTGATGCACGCGCTCTAAACTGATGCTAATGTCACCTTATATCATGAAGCCCATTCCTCCATTCCTCATGTTTCCACGAGGGGAACTTCCACTGGAGTAACACCTCTCTGTCAGCCCACGTACAAGAGCTATTTTCGCTGCTTTAAATGTTATAGGGTTACACACTCATGGAACAGCCTGTGATTGTCCAATTTGGTGAGTAAGCAGATAAGATGTCAAATTCTGGGTTGAAATATTGACATGCCCACATTGGCCCTAACATGACATTTTCCAAGAGCTGAGCCGAGGGAGTAGTCCTGTGTGTGGTCAGTGGGGTGACACTCTGATTCCAAATGGCGTGAATTTCCCCATCCAGTTAGATTTTGATCTCCATATGGTTGGCTCCTTCATCTACTGATTCTGAACACAGGAAGGGTCTTTATTACCTTTCAAACTCTGCCAACTTAAATTCAAAGAAATATGTTATGGAATTTCTCTAATGAACAACAGAATTTTATGTAGGAAGCAAAGGCTTAAGAACATGTATGATTCCTGGTGTAATCCAAGCCTGGAAGCCCTGGAGGAGACACCTGAGAGAGGGGCACAGAGGGCATGCCCAGAGCTGCTGGAAACCCAGCACAGAGGCAGTCATTCTCTCAGCCTGGGTGAGTTTCACCCTGCTTCTAGAGCCAGGGTAGCCATTATCGAGATCCCTTTTTCTCAGCTGACCAAGAAGCGGAAGCATGCCCTTTGTTAAAGAGACAATCAAGTCCAACGATTCTAAAGCCAACCAGTGATTTACATCGCTTCCACAGCCTTAGACAGAACCATTATCTCCAGCCCCAGTCAGTGGGAAGAGGGTAACAGTCACAGAAGTTTTGGGAGAGCACAGCATGGAGCTGACCTGGTAGCTGCTCCACGTCTGTCTACCTCAGTGTCGGCCTCTGTTGGCCCCTCACTCCCTGCAACCTGATGCCTCCTGATGCTCCATGGAGAACTTCAGTTTACACAAAGCCAAGAGAGCAGGTAGGAGGTGGAGTAGAAATGAAAGAGGAGGAAAGAAGGCCCGGGTTAAATATTCTGAACAAACACATTTCTTAATCAGAGGGCTCTGGCCAGTCATTATTTTTCTAAATTATTTTTGAGTGTTAACTGTGGGTCCAGGTTGAATCTTAAAAAGTCAAACCCTTCGAGGCTTGATAAATCAGCAGCAATGGTGAGGTGTCCAGATAAAAAATGGAAGCTTGAATGCATAAGGCCATCTTCACTTCCTCCCAAGCCCCTTTTTAAAGAACAGTGAAAGGAGTTTTTTTTTTTAAGTCATAAACCATGAGAACAGGGAGACTAATCTAGGAGACAGCTGCAAACACTTGAAGCTAGAATGCAGACGGCGGAGACAAGTGATGGCAGAACCACACCCTAAGTCGGTGGTGGAGAAAGAGAAGACGCACCCAGTTTCACCCTCCAGAAGCCCAAAAGGCTGCTGGGTGGAGAAAGGTTAACCTGAGCAGTGATGAGAGCCGTGGCAGCCTCTCCATTCTGCACGCCTGGGCTGTGCCCATCCCACCAACCTGGCAAAGGACGTTTTCCAAACAGAAGACAGGGCTCTCTGTGCCACAGGGGTGTGGGAAGAGGGGAAGAAAGGGCACAGGTGAAGAAAGTGAACAGGATGTGCGTGCAGGACCCCAAGAGCACCAGCCATCTCCCAGAATGCCAGTGGCCAAGCTTTCACCCTCCAGGCAGGAGACTGAAGAAAGCTACCCCACCACGGGCAGAGCCCAATGACAGGAACACCGGAGGACTCCGTGACAAGCCGGTGGTGAGGCTCGCAGCTGGAAAAATCTCCGTGGGCACTTGGTGCTTCCCTCTTCCTGATGCACAGAGACAAACCAAGGACCTCCAGGCACCTTCAGAAAGCCACTCATGCAAGAGAGACCAAAATAGACCAAACAAGCAACCTGGAGGACAGCAACCACTCATGGAGAAGGAAACTCACACAACATCACACACACAAACACCCAGAATCGAGGGAATTTACTGCAGTCTTGACACAAATGCAGTAGAGTATCAGAAAAGGGCATTCTGCAGCAATGAAATGAAAAATACATTGGAAGGAAAATTCAATGAAAGGAATGGGATGAAATCATAAAGGCAAGGAAATCCACCAGAAAGCAGAGCAAAAACTGAATAAAAAAGTAAAGACAAAAGAGATGAGGGGTGGTGGGGATGAGCTCCAGAGGCCCACATCCAGACAGCAGGAGTTCCAGAAGGAGGTGACAGAGGGACAGAGGGGAAGCTGCCAGTTTAAGGAATCCAGAAGCACTGCCCCAACCTGGAGAGAACACGGGTTTCCAGACTTAAAGGACTCAAAGCACCCGAAGCACTAAGTCCCTTGACCCCACATTAAGATACATCATTATAGAATTTAGAAGCTTGGGAATGAAGATAAGATCCCACAAGCTTCCAGAAAGAGAAAGGGGTGCTACACAGGGGAGAAGCGCATACATATCATAAGGACATTTTCAGACATGCAGAGTCTCAAAAACTCACCTCCTACACACCACATCTCCGGAAGGGACTAGACTATATAAAGAATGCTTCGAACAGAGGTAGTAAGCCATTAAAGAAGACAAAGGAGCCAGTGCAGGAGAAAAACAGAGGTCGCCTGCAGAAGGACAGAGATGGGCAGCCAGTAAAGGGGACACCATGCCCACCAGGCAGCCAAGGAACCCCAGGAGACGGCTTCAGAAGGAAACCCGGGAGAAAAGGAGATGTGGGTGATCACCTTAAAAGGAGTTCTGAACGGCTTTCAAAGAGTCTAGGCTTGGGGCTGGGGATGTGGCTCAAGTGGTAGTGCGCTTGCCTGGCATGCGTGCAGCCCGGGTTCGATCCTCAGATCCTCAGCACCACATACAAACAAAAATGTTGTGTCCACCGAAAACTAAAAAATAAATATTAAAAAATTCTCTCTCTCTTAAAAAAAAAAAAAAGAGTCTAGGCTTGACAAAACCAAGAAAATGGGGGGGGGGCATGGCAAACAAAACACCACTATTAACTCCAAGAAAAACCCACACGTACAGAAATCATAATGTAATCATAATTTCATTATGAGACTCAGCTCTCAATGACAAAGATAAAATACAAAGAATGTTGACTTAATCAATGCTGTGACATGAGTCACATTGGGAAGACAGGATGTGGGGAAGGAAGCAGGGAGGAGAAAGAACTAAATTTTCACCGGTGGGACACGGTGAATGCTGACGAGAAACCAGAGCAGGTGAACACAGGGAGTGCATGTGAGAAACCCAGAGAATTGTTTAACTCTAAATATTGCATTTTTAATGTAAAATAATTCAAAACAAAACCAACTAATCAATTGATCAAAAGGTAAACTTATCAGAAAAACAGCAGCATCTTTAATCCTGAAATACTATCAAAATGATGAAATACAGCTGGAAGGAAGGGCCGTCCACAGAGAAGGTGCAGGCGCTGCTCCATCGGGAAACCCTCTAAGGAACAAAGCAAGTGCTGAGCACAATGGTTTCTATGTTCTGTGCTGAAGTTTTGATCCGATTTTTTTGCTTCAAGTCTAGTTCTTGGTACCATCTATGGCCTAGGCAAGATGGGACTTGTGGAAACCACAAGAACTGAACTGAAACTGCTTCCAAAAGAAATCACTGCTAAGGAAATAGGAGGTAATCATGAGATCCCTGCACAAGGGCACCAAAAATCCAGAGCTCCTAGTGACATCACATCCCAGCACCACTGTCAGAAAGCGTGTGTACCTTCGAGGTAACACGGGGAGGGCACTAGGAGCCATGAAGGGATGTAGTAAGAGGAAGAATGAGATGAGCCACAAAAAAATTACCAATATCTTAAATAACCCAGAATTGGGGAGTGAGGTAGCCACAGTGATAACAGAACCTGAACTGAGTCTGACGAGAACGCTTTAGAACTGTTGTCGTCACTCGAATCACTCCTCCCTCGAAGGTGGCTGCAAAGTTAAATAATGGAAAGAAAGATTCTGAATGTTAAAGAGGATGCCCCTCTATACAGCCCACAGATTTTTACTTTCTTAGATTCATTCCTAAGTCCCTTTTCTAGAGGGGCTCATTCGGACCAAACTGCTTCATAGTGCAAGCTTTTAAAACGAAACCTTTTGGGAGCTACCAAGTGACTGACAAACAGGGGCAGATCAGCAGACTGGGCCACTAGGAACCAGCCAGGAACCCAATTCCCAAGGACTGTGGTTGACCCGAGATGTTTCTCAGGAAGAAGAGTCTGGCCCTGAGCTTCTTGTCCAGATCTTAGGTGAAAGCTAGAGCCAGTGGTGACATCACAGAACCCTTCCACACACTAGAAACTGTTTTCGTTAGCTCATTACTACGAGGACATTTCCAAGGTTCCTTGGTAATAGAGAATCTTCCGAGTTGTGTGTCCGTGGATGACTCCACTCGGCCCATCTTGCATGAAGACTGTTCGCTGCCACAGGAAACACCTACCTTGTCCCTTATATAACTACAAAAAATATGAATAACAAGGTGGAAATACTGCCTCAGAAAACAGAGCTTTCATTCCAAAGACAAAGAGAAATCATTTCTGGATAGGCTGCTGTTTGTGATAGACAAAGGGAATGATGGGAGTCTATTCTGGTGCATGTCCATGGGTTAATTCCCGCTCCAGATGCTGCGGCTCCACAAGCAAAGTGTGGGCACACTGCTCGATCTCAGTAGGCACCAGTGTCGCAGTGTATTACAGGGGAATGATCACAGCATTTGTCTCATAGGGTTCTGGAGGATTCAGTCAGGTAATACGAATAGAAACCACTAGGCACAGTACTCAGATCCAGCGCCATCCTCATCATCGTCACTGTTGTCGTCACTCGCATCATCTGCAAGCTCTCGTCTTCACAGCTGCCTCTCCCCGGCGCTCAGGCTGACTTTCTGGAAGCAGAGGCGAGGGATATTTGGAGGTATGGCTGCCACATGTGCACCAAAACCCGTGACCTGAAGGGGCCCACATATGGGGTTTAAGGTTGAATGGCATTAAACACAGTGCACACAGAGCGATCCATTTAAAGGAGAATGACAGCCCAGAGGGGGCATCCTGTGTGACTTCACATAGAATGGACCATTTGGAGACTATTTAAATGGTGTTTACTTTAAATGAGCCATCCTAGATAAAACAGTGAATGCCCTCATTTTCTTTTTTTGATTCAACCCACTTGCACTAGACTGCTTTGCTACACCAGCTGCAAAACAAAGAGAACATGCCACACTTGAAAAACCGAGAGTTTTTCCTCTGCAAAAGCCTGAAGATCATCACACCCCTGAATGACTGCACAGCCAGGCCTGGATTCATTAGTAAGGCTAACAAGAGGGGGGTGACAGGAAGGGGCACTCCCTAACTGCAGGCGCCAGCAGCCTCCAGCTCACCTTCCCTTCTGGACAGATTCTGCAAAGGTGGGCTTCTGAAGTCCTCCAACAGTGATCAGAGTTCCTTAACACCCCTATACCACTTTATCAATCTGCAATGTATTCATAGGGGAAAAACTCATTTCAATTGTCTCACCAGCAAGGCAGATCTGTCACAGGAGATGTTCTTTTTTTTAATATTTATTTTTTAGTTGTACTTGGACACAATACCTTTATTTTATTTTTATTTTTTTATTTTTATGTGGTGCTGAGGATCGAACCCAGGGCCTCACACATGCTAGGCAAGCGCTCTACCCCTATAAGCCACAACCTCAGCCCCAGAGATACTGTTCTTATAATCACAATAGCAGGGGCTGGGGATGTGGCTCAAGCGGTAGCACGCTCGCCTGGCATGCGTGCGGCCCGGGTTCGATCCTCAGCACCACATACAAACGAAGATGTTGTGTCCACTGAAAGCTAGAAAATAAATATTGAAAAATTCTCTCTCTCTCTCTCTCTCTCTCTCTAAAAAAAAATAAATAAATAATCACAATAGCAGCTGCTACAAGACTCAATTATACATTTTCATCTCCAAAATGGGACTGAAAATTTCCTTAAAGATGATTTTTTTTCCAACAATAGGACTTGAAATGTGCTGATTTTCAAATCACAAGAGGCAGTTTAAAATTTAATTCTGGCATGTTTATGTTTATCTATAAAGCACCAATTAAAAAATAATAAACAAACAGTAGGAAAACCAATGGAGCACAGGAAGAAAAAAAATTAACTTTGAAAATAAGTATCATGAAGCCAGCTTCAGCAATTAGCAAAAGCATGTCTCAAATAAAAAATAAAAAGGACTGGGGATGGAACTCAATGGTAAAGCACCCTGGATTCAATCCCCAACCACCCCTAACCCCCCCCCCAAAAAAATAAAACAGAAAAAGCTATAAACATCATAACTAAAGAGTATTTAAACAATTACTTTAACTATTTTTTTTCAACTACTAGAAACAATCCTCTGAATAGTCACGACGATCCCACCTTCCAGTAAAGAGGGGAGAGGGAGAATGCAACGGAGAGGTCGGGACTCTGCATCCTGAACTTCACAACAACTGTACTAATTATTTGAGAAATTAGTTTTCACAAAAGAAACACTGAAAGAAGAAAAATAAAAACATGGTCTTTTTTACCCACTTCTTTCAGTCATGCCTACCACAACCAGTACACTAAACGCGAGCCATATGGAAAGTCAAATCCTCTGCACTTGGACAAAGAGTCACACCACACAGACGCCACCCTGCTTCTTTAGAGTGTCTTTGCATACTAAGCATCTCAGAACTTATATTTAAAGAGCTATTGTTTTCACTGAAAACTAAAACAGGCACATAAATCCCTCCTATTAAAAGCATCCATGTACCTTTTAAACCTTTCCACCATAGTTACACGAACAGCAGGAAGCCTGTGGGAACATCAAATCGATGCATACTTTCATTTAGCATATCAGGTCCTTTCCTAAGCTCTAACACAGCCCTCCTCACTTCCTACCCCAAGACCTTTTCTTTCTCCAGCCACAATCTCTTCTTTCAGTTTCCCCAAACTATTCCATATGTTAAAGATTATTTTGTAACAACTTTGTATCACAAATTAAAGATGCTTAACAATATGTATAGGAATGTATTTATAAGCATATATAGAAATACCACATACAATGTATATATTATTTCCCTTCAAAGTATGTATTATCCACACATTGTGTAATATATGCATAAAAAGGAGGGTTGGGCTGCCCTTCCCCTCTTGGCCTGCTTCTCCAGTGCTTAGGTCTTTCAGCAAATCCCAGCTTTCTTGGTGTCACTACTTTGCAGATGCCAAGTCTACACATTCTGGTTTTATGAGCTTAGTGCCACCCTCCTGAATACCCATGGTGTGACTGTCTTTCATTAGTTTTCCTCTGTTATTGCTCAAAGGTTGTAACTGGCACCAGAACAAAGGAGACAGTAAGGCCCTGGGTTGGTGAGCACCAGCACTGCCTAACCAGGGCGATGTGCCAGGCCAGGCCACAGGAGTGGCAGGGCTTTGGGTTTCCTTCCCTGAAATGGGGTAAGGCCTCAGGCCCAGGAGGCCCAGGAGAGAGTGACCTTGGAGAGCTTCGGGTGAACTAGGTAAAAGAGCGCCACCTACTGAAGTAAGAACACAAGCGCTATTACATGTGGGGAGGCTTTCCTTGCAGGCTGGGGACATTCTGGCTGGGGGCATTCCTACAGGAAGACAAGGCACCAGGCTTGTCATCCCAAGTCTCCCTGAAAGGTCTGATCAACGATGCAGATGGCCAGTTCACCTTCTACTTCAGTAACATGGAATCAGTGGACTGGACACCAAGCTGTACTGCTCCAGATGGTCTCGGGTTAACTTCAGTATTTTATATTCACATGAGAATTATGAATGTGAAGTCCCAGACAAAATTCCACAAGCAGTAACAAGTGGCACATACATGCCTTCAGCATCACAGTGATCCGAAAGAGGCCATGAGTACTTCTGCATGCGCTGCGTATGTGCAGGGTGAGGAATGCAGGCAAGAGTTAGTAGATATGAATCACAAATGTAAAGAGCTAACTGACAAAGACTTAAAAACACAACAGCACTGTGTGGGACACAGCCCTGGCTCACCAGCAGTCTTCCAATGGAAAACATGAACACATTTGCCCTGCATTCCAGCCCCTTGTTGTAGGTATGGGTATCACCCCAGAATTAATCAAGTTTCCAAGTCTAGAAACAAGAAGCTTTCTCTACTTTGCATTTTCTCTTTGTGGGGAACACACTTAATCATAACCATTCCTAAATGCCTTTTAATTTACCATTTCCTTGTACGTAATTCCTAGTTGCATACTGTGGGAGCAGTCTAAATAGAATTGCTCATTTTGAGCCATCAAGAGGGAAGAAAAGTTGGCTTTCAACTGCACACAGGAGGGTCTGGACCCTGAAATCTTGGCTTTTTCCTGGAATTTCCCACACAGTCAAGAGAAAGAGAATGTCAGAGAGCTGGTGGATTGGGCAGGCATTTTGTCCAGAATGAAGTAATGTCTACAGTCTTACTTTTGCAAAGAAAAATAAAATCAGATCCCAAGCAAAGGCACATGTCGTTTTTAACACCTTTCACTTATTCACATGTTTTTTTCTCCTTCATTTGGAAGGAGCTTCGATAGTCTTACTCATCTTCTTGAGGCTTCCCATGAAAAACAGGCAGAGGATTTTTTTAGGAAGTAGGAATATGCTAAATTAGACTCAGTAAACTAAACAAAAAATTACCAGAGAAAAATAATAACATACTCAGACAAATTTTTATTCTTCTAAAATTTATGGAGGCTGGAAAAAAGGCATAAACTCAAATTAGCAGCACAACAAAAGAAATGACCTTGAAATCACTTTTGTCACTATGGACAGAGGGTTTAAATGTTCCTTCCATGAACATATTACTTTTGCCTGTCTACACAGGCTACATGAACTCATCGAATAAATATTTGAGCACTTATTATATACAAAGCATTGTACTGGGCACTGGGTTTCTATACTCAATAGTTTGGCTATACTGGGGCAGGAAATACAGGCGACAATAACACACAGGATAACCCTGCGGCCCAAATAGCTTCATGCTGAGGAAATTGAATAATAAATGAGTCAAACAAGTTAATCTAAATCTATGGCCTTGACTTAGCCTTCTTGAAAAAATATAATGACTATTCAGCTAATAACAGTCTTACGATGGTCATTATCCTACAGCCCAAATCATTAGCTTTCTTTTTAAAAAGAGTTAGGAGGATTGATTTCCCTCATGGAGCAAAGACTCTGAGGTCCCTGCCCAAGGGCTGCTGTCATCTCTGCTGCTGTTATCTGTTCCCAGGTACTTTTCCTCCTTCCGGGAAATCATCTGGCGACCGGTGAATGTGCTAATCAGGCTGATGATGTGTCAATGTGATGGAAATGGAGACTTGCTGGGCCAGGTTTGGCCACTCATGTTTTCAGGGCAGCTCATAGTTTTCAAGGGCATGGTGCACAACAGAGTAGAGGTCCTATGAGACCAATCTGCCAATCTAGAAAACACGACTCGGAGAGGAAATAATATCACGTTATATCCGCTTACCTTTTTCTCCAGGGGGTGCGATACATTTGTAGACATTATTCCATCCTCAGAACAGCTGTTTTTGGTTCTGGCAAAGAGCTTTATTAGCACTCTGGTTGCCCTCTGCTCACCCCCAGCTGCAACTGCAGGAGACACTGCAGTGCTGCCTGTAGACGTCTTTCTCCCTGTCTCGCTCAGGCCTTCCTCAGTGTGAACTGGTAAAATCTATTGTGTGATATCACACGAGGTGTAAGTAGTGTGAGAACAAGCAAATCCCAGTGAACATCTACTTTATTATAACTCTGCTCTCAACTGGTAATGTTGGGGGAAAAAATGTCCACAGACATATTCCTGGAAGTATCAAAGTTTTCCATGAAAATTTTTAAGTTAATTCTTATTTTAATTTTTCTATGATAATCTTCAAATAGATAGATCAACAACAGACAGATATGGTAGAAGTCAGAGGTCAGAAAACTTTTTTCTGTAAAGGACCAGGAAGGAAACATTGTAGGTTTTGTGGGTCTTTCTTACAAATAGTCAACTGTGCTGTTGTAGCACATAAGAGGCCCTAGACAATGGCCACGAATCCAATAATACTATTTACAAGGACAGGCCATGGGCTGGATCTGGCCAGTGATCTGAGGGTTGCTGGCCCCTGAAAGCATGCAGGTATGGGTGAGTGCTGCCAGATGACTTCAGAGTTCATGTCTGCCTTAGCTTGTGCGACTGCACAGGCATGTGGGGACTACCACCACTACTGAGAGATAATGCGAGAAGAACATAAGGCTGATGCTTTTGCCCAAGTAAAGGCCAGATGATGTCACCACATGTGTGTAAGCTAAAGTGATGGAAAGGTGGATCATCACAAAAACAAACAAAAAATACAGGGAGCCCTCAGTTCCACATTTGTATTGTAAAAGGCAATTTTATGCCAGCAAAATATTAATCTTTATACCAATTTTAAATTGTTAATCTAAATGTTAAGATATAGGAGTTTGATCTGTTTTATAATTTTATTTTGGCTTCACAGATGTGCAAGAATTCCAAGCATACAGAGTTTATATCTAGTGTTAGGTTGGTAGTTTTGAAAATATCATTCTGATATCAATAATTTACATCAACCTTGGTAAATCATGAGATTTTTTTTTCTATCTAAAAAGAAAAATAATGCTTAAATTTGTGAAGCAAGGCCAAACACAAAGCCTTCCATCTGAACCACAGGGCCAAACCATGAATGAGAAAGTCCATGGGCAGTGGGGAGATACCACAGGGGATGACCACATGGCATCCTGGGAAGTGCAGTAACCACAAGGAAAACTCAGTGGGCTGGAAGACTCTGGTATCAGTGCCTGCTCAACACAGCAGTGTTTCAAAACACACCCTCTTGTTTTAGCATGGCAGGGAACCAAACAGAGAAGGCAAAGAAAGGGCCAGGCATGTCTAGCAGAACTTGACCAGAAACGGTCAACAAGACAACAGAGCCTGGACAGAGGAGTGAGGCTTATCAGGTTGGCTCTGTATACTGGACTAGAAGGAGTTCAGCAAACACAGGGGACAATGAAGGTACCACAGGAAAGTGACATACTTTATCCCGTCTGTTGGGTCACAGGAGAGAGGAAAGCCATGAAGGCTGTGGAAGAAAATCAAACCAAACTGGCAGAATCGAAGTGAAAAAAGACATCATCCTTAGGACTCAGCAAGAACAGGTCTGGGGAATCAATCTGCTACAGAAACCAAAACCAGTTTAGGAAACTGGTCTTGTCATTATGAGACAAGAAGATATAACTTCTACGAAATCATAGTAAAAAGCCACGAGAAGAAAATAGGCTGAGGTGTAAGTGGTACCAGACTGATATAAAAAAAAAAATGAAGTTTTTTTTAAAGAAGGATTGATATGTTACAATGACATAATTTACATATAGAGTGGAGTTAATAAAGAACAAATCTGTCACTACAGAAAAGCAATGGAATAGAGTGTAAATAATAAATGAAAAGGTAAGTCACACCGACTGAGAGTATATTTTTGTAATACATATATCCGGCAAAAGGTTTACGTCTAGAATATTATAGAAAAGTATTCTTAATACTTGGAAGAGATGCTTTTCAAAGAAGAACATAAGTACATCTAATAAATGAAATGCAAACTAAAAGCACAATGAGACGGTATTCACACTCGGTCAGAAGGCTAACAATCCATGGATTGACACTGCCAGGTGCTTAGGGTGATGAGTAGCAACCAGAACTCTCAAACATTGCTGGTGGAAATATAAAAAGACACAACCACGTTGGACCTAGTTTGGCAGGTGCCAAATCATAAGTTTAGAAACTTACACATATACTTTTAAGGGTCTAGCAAATCCACTCTTAGGTACTTGCCCAAGAGAAGTGAAAACCATATCCACAAAAGTCTCATACGTGAACGTCACGGCGTGTTTTTCAAAATGACCAAAAGAATCCACATGCCCACCAACAGACAAGTGGATAAATTGTGATTTATTCACACAATGGATGGCTAATTCATCAATTAAAACAGAATAACTTACTGACATCTGCAGCGATGTGGATGAATCTCACAAACACCACCCAGAGTGAAAGCAGTCAGATGTCAGAACCCATACTGAACAAATGCACTGAGAGGGATTTTTGGAAAAACTAAAACCCCTCTATAGAGATGTAAAGTAGTTCAGTGGTTGAACAGAGTCAGGCAGGGAGGACTGAGTACAGGCCACAGGGGATTGCTGGGGTGATGGGAATGCTCCACGTCATCACAGAGGTGCTGATTAAACACAAAGGTGTAGACATCTGTCAAATCTCACTGAGTGATACATTTTAAATGTATGCATTGATTATATGTAAATTAAACTTTAGTTAAGTTGATTCAAAAGAAAGGCAGCACATCTAGATTTGTTCTGAAGTTTTTAATTACAAAAATTTTTAATTTTTTTTTTTCTGAGCATCTAGACAGCAAAACCAGACTACTTTCAAAGAATAAAAAAATGTGTTGCCAGATTTCTCTCCAGAAATACTAAATAAGAGACGACAGTAATAATATTTATAGTCATTTAAGAAGGGGAAAAAATTGACTCAAGAAATCTATATCCAGCCAAGAACTGTTCATAAATGAATACAATTAAAAGTCAACTTAAATAGGAAAGGGACCTCAGAAAATAGGCTATACACCCACCTTCACAGGAAAAAAAAAAAAAATTAAAGCCTTTTCCCAGCCAAAAGACAAATCAAACTTAAGAGCTCAAGAATGAAGAAAGTTATTGCTAGAAAAGAGGCTGTAATACAAAAAACAGAACACAGACCTGAGACAAACACTGGGGGACACAGGGGAAGAAAAGCACCAGAAGTAAATACCCACAAAACTCCTTATTGGATACAGAGTGGAGTCCAGAGCCTCTAGTTAATTAAGCTATGAAGCATCCATTAATGAAACATCTGTAGTCTTAAAAATAATAATAATTTTAAAAAAGCTCTTTCTGATTTGACATGAAATATCTATGAGATCAATTTCTTCTAAAGGGAGAAGTGCTATTCACATATATAGCATGCCACTATTTATGCAACAAAAGAGAAAGAACATTACACAAGCAAAATTAGTAACCTGGGTTGGCCTGGGAAAGGGTTACTGGGCAGCTAGGAAAAAAGAAGAGGAAGGAGACTTTATTGAAATATGTTGTCTACTTTTAATTTGTAAATATTATCTACTTTAACAAAAATTTTAAATGTATTATTTACTTTGTTTTGCCTTTACTTTGGAATCAAGTAAATATTCAGTGAAGACTTCAGTACATATTTGTAAATCTAGCTTATGATAAAAAAGACATCACAGGGGCTGGGGTTGTGGCTCAGTGGTAGAGCGCTTACCTACCATGCAAGGCCCTGAGTTCGATCCTCAACATGACATAAAAATAAATAAAATAAAGGTATTGTGTCCAATTACAACTAAAAATTTTAAAAAAAGCATCACAAATCAGAAAAGATACACTAAGTGCTCTTAGAGCAACTGGTTTTCTAGTTGGAAAAAGATAATTACTTAGTCCTCACTTCACAATTCTGTTGAAAACAATATACATAGAATAAAGAGTAAATTATAAAAATTAAGCTATAAACAAAACAGGTAAATCTGAGTACAAAGAAAGACTTTCCAAAGAAATCTGATAATTTGATTTCACAAACATTAAAATATCCTGTAGTAAGAAACCTCATGTAAAATTAAAGGTATAATATCCTTAATTTTTTAAAGAGCTAATCAATTTTTTTAATATTTATTTTTTAGTTGCAGTTGGACACAATACCTTTATTTTATTTATTTATTTTTATGTGATGCTGAGGGTCGAGCCCAGGGCCTCCTCACACGTGCTATGCAAGTGCTCTACCGCTGAGCCACAACCCCAGGCCAAGAGCTAATCAAATTTTAAAACACGACATACTGTCCTCAGTATAAAAGTGGACAAAGGAAATGAACAGACAGATAGGAATGAAAATGGTTAAAAAACAGATAGGAACATGTGAAAATCGCTCACAACCAAAGTGACCCAAATTCAAGAGCCACTCCCCCTTGCATATCTGATGAGCAAAATTCAAGAAAGCCATGACCTCACAATGGCTGAGGGGTATGTAAGCTGGCACAGCCCCTGGAGAGCAACACGGGATGTATCGCACCACAGCTTTACACACGCTCACACCTCAGGCTCGGCAACTTCCACTTCATATAAAATGTCTCCTCAGGAACTTTGTGATAGGAGAGAAAATGTGGAAACAATCAAAATATCTGACATGGGAGTGTTAAATAAATTCTGATATAATTTGATGTTGGCGTGAAATTTTGTTGTGTGAATTCACGCAACAAAATTTCACACCAACATCAAATTATATTTAAAAACACTCAATAACCTGAAAAAAATTCAACAATCACTGTATTAATAAAGGAAGCAGAATAAACACTGCTATATGCTATAACAACAATTTTGAATTATTCTTACAATCCACATAGATTTTAAATCTGAAGGAAAATGCAACCAAACTTTAGCAATTATTTTTTCTCTAAAAATATTTAACTTTATTTTCTTACTTTTTTGAGTATTTTAAAAGTTTCTATAATAAGTATGTGAGAAGAGATGCCATATTTTAAATAAATAATACAACTACCTTGCATCAATATGCTCAGGGTTTGAACTAACAGATTAGTTCTGGAAAAGCAAGTAATTCACAGATAAAAACCTGAAGAATGCATTAGCCCCTGCCTTCCAGCTTTGTAATACACCTTTGGTTCAGAACTTCACGAAGGAGAGCTGTATAGAATGGACCTCTACCAGGACTACCCCAGCGGGCCAGCCAATAGTAGCACTATCTCTTGACCTATGAAAAACCAGGTACAGACACCAGGTCCAAACCACAGAGAACTCAACCGTAATGGTGTTGCCATGACACACTTGCCTGCCCAGAGTCTGCCCAAGACCACCCACTTATGGCCCACAAGCCACTAGGTGAAAGCAACTGCTGAAATAATCCCTGAATTGATAACTCTGGCATGAAGAGCCCCAAATCCCAAGCCCAGACTCTCAAGCACCCCTCCCCAGCCCCTGCTTGTTTTCTCTGGCAGGATGTTTTATAGTATGTTCATTTCCAACTCAACTAATAAAGCAGCTCTTTAAAGTTTAGAAAAACACTGCTTATTGGGTTCCTGGGTCCAGCATGTGTGCAATACATAAATAAGCAAAGAACACATGTACAGTACCTTCCCGAAGCTGTGTTGGCTTGGCAGAATTTTCCCCACTCATTAAAACAACAAAAGATGCAGCTGCTCGAACTGTAGCCTGCCATGTTGACATGGCAACGGGTGGCTCCTGGCACGGAAAAAGGGCCCTGTTGTTTATGGGAGATCCCACAGTATAAACACATGGCCTGCAGAATAAAGACAAAGACACAAAGGGGAGAATCTTCAAAATGAGTTGTCATTTTTCTCACTACCATGGTAGTGAAGGTTAAGTTGAGCTTTCAAAGTGAAAACATTGAGGCTTTGTAGCTGACTGGTTTCAAAGCACACTGAACTGAAGCTGCCAAGGGGCTGGCCATGTGAATAGCTGAGTGGTTATTTCTCCCAAATGAATTACTTAAATATGTAAAGAGGATTTTTTTTAAGGAGAAAAATATTTTTTGGAAACAAGTTTTAGATACAAGTCTGCCAAGTACATATACCCTTGCCCCTCCCCTTAGGCTCTTACGCCTTCAAAAGAAAAAAGTTTTACCAACATTCTTATACACTTTTTGGAAAGTGTTCTGGAAAAGAAAATATGTTTGGAGATCACTGAGATATTAATGCTTGGAAAAACAAGCTGGTGGTCTCAAATCCAGTGCTGGCGGGCAGATAACCCAACCTTAGAAACCACCTTCTCCAATGGAAGCCTTGTGGGAATCCTTGTGGGAAGGCCAAGAACAGGGGCTGGCATGTAAACAGGACTGTGGGTCCCGATAACCAGGCTTGTGATGGGAAGGCCAAGCGTACAAAGCTGTTACCAGCAAGCCTATGAAACCAACGGATGAAGGCAAGACTCTGCTACAACCAAAAAAACAGAAACCCGCCCAAACCGAGAAGGGCCCTTCCATGGCTGAGCGGTGGAAAGGACCTGCAGCATCAAAGGAATTCATTCTTTTAAATGGCAGAGCAGAAAGTACAAGATTAACTCCTTGGGGAAACCACCTTAGGAAAATATTACCAGTTTTTGTTTTTCAGAATTTATGACAAATATGATGCTGTCTTAATCAGTTTAATTTATGGTGTGAGTGAACAGAGAGGAAACAGCACAACTTCTTTTTGATAAACTGGTTTTCTTTCCATTAACAACATTATCATTGGACACTTGCCCGTTCCTACCATGCACAGGAACACACGGAATGATGGCCCTACTCTGTGGGTCAGGATCCAGTAAGGACAAGAGAACCCTGCTGGATCCTCCTAAAGAGAGATAACAATATAAGAAATTGGACCCACAAATGACACCAGGGCTGAGAAGCCACCAGGCACAGCAAAGCAAGCCTGAGACCAGCTCCAGCGGTGAGCAGCAGTGACTCTTCCTCCGCGTGGAGGAGCTATGTCACCAGGCCACAGCAACAGGGGCACCTGGCAGAAGCCAAAGTTACAGAAGACTGTCCAGAGGGAGCCAGAACCACAGAGGAGACATGGTCACACGGATGCAGGGAGAAAGGAAGAGATTGCTAGTTACTTGCCAACTCCAGCTCTTACATCTTCTACCAGTGCTCCCCATTGGCCAAACCTTGCAGGAACCCAGAAGAGAAGAGCCTGGGAAATGAAGTCCCTTCATCCAGGGACGATCCCACTGAGAGCAGAAAGTGGTCTCAAGAGTGAGCAGGAGATGCAGTGTGCGTGCGCTTACCCACAGGTGTGCACACCAGACACGCAGTTCCAAAGGCAGTCAGAAAATCCATCCAGGTTAGCTGGCCAATGTACTATGAGACTGCAGGCAGGTCCCTTCACCTTTCTGTCATGGGTAAAATGAGGAAGGGGAGGGCAGGCAGGTGACCTTGATCATCTATTCTGGCTAGTAAGTATATAATTCTTGATCTCAAGTTTATTGTTCCAAGAATAAGGAGCAAATTTTCATATAAGGCCCCAGATTCTCCCATCAATTTCAGCGAGTTCTGAGCTCCCACTCTTGTCCCCTTGGGTCCTTGGTTAATTGGCTTAACCTTAGTTAACTGTCCAGCCTCAGGCTGTTTAAGTTCCTAATAAGAGGAGAAGCTGCTAGTTCTCACCTCCTCCCAAGTGGGGCAGTAATAGGAGGAGGGATCCCAGAGCAGCTCAGGTAGGTGATGTCCAGCCATACCTCATTTGGAAAATTCTGCTTATTAGGTGTTTTTCTTTTTCCCCAAAGCCCACGAGAGAAGGGTCCCCAGAAGGAGAAGAATGAGCAGTGAACAGGGGACGTATTATCATGGCCAAGTGGCTGTACAACTCCTGTGTCCTCTGACAGCAGCAGACACTGAGAAATAGGGCCTTCTTTCTCACAGAAGCCGAATGGACTCCTAACATTTCTGGTTCAAGAGTTCTAGGAAGCCCCTTCCAGTCTCAGTACCCTTGTGGAGTGAGTCCTGTACAGTCACAGAGAAGTGAAGCACCCTTGCCTAGGGCTCTCCTAAGACCATCTCGGCCTCATGCACGAAGAGGCCTGACCCCACCTGGTAGTCTAAAGTCCCAAGGTGCTTAGTAGGCCCAGTCTGAAAGCATCTGGGCTCTCCATACCTGGGTGACTCTCTGCCCTGCACTGGGAACAAACCCTCCCCGAGACTGGCCTGCCAACACATTGTTCTTTTCCTCCCTAGGAGGCTGGCAGGCCAGGCCAGGGCACACCCTACACTCCACCTGTGCCCCAGGCTCCAGGGCCTCCAGCAGCCTCCACACCTCTTCCGTGAAGAAGCCATCAGATCTGAGATGAGTCACATCTGAGGACTGCTGCACAGAAGGAAGGGAAGGATTTGGTAGCTCTGAGACCAATAGGATATGGCAGAAGTGATGGCCATCTCATCTTATCGCTGAGATAAGTGGCTTTTGTCTTTGGGGTTCTCTTTTCTCTCTCTCCCTCTCACCATTTGCCCTATGGGAATCTGGTTGCCAAGTCCTGAGGACACTCAGGCAGCCAAGGGGAGGGGCCAACATGGTGAGAGGAATGGAGACCTCTGGTCAACAGTCAGAAACTGAGCCTGCAACGACCATGTGACTGAACGTGGAAAGAATTTCCCATCTCGCTCAGGCCTTGAGATGCCTGCAGGCCCATCTGACAGCTCTCTGCAGCCTGTAGGAGGGCTTGAGCTAGAAGCACCAGCTAGCCTGCTCCAGGACAGACACTAGGCTCCTTAGACACTAGGTGAGACAGCAATGTTGGCTGTTTCAGGCTGATCAATTTTGGAACAATTCATTATGCAGTTATAATAAGCACAGAAGGTTCTGAGGTTTCTGGCCCAAGTGATGAGATGGATGGTAAAGCTACTAAACACGGGAACTCAGGAAGGGGCAGGGAGGGAAAAGATAAAGGGTACCTCACTCTGTAATCTGTTTACAAAGGGCTTTACACATCCCCCAGCAGAGGTCAATTTATGGATATGGAGACTACGTGTTGTTAATCCCAAACAGTGGGGTGTCCAAAAATGGGACCAAGTGTCTACACTCAGACCTAACCCAGAGAGTCTACGAATGACACTCATGCAGCGCACTATCCGTGCCAAGTCATGTGCCAGCAAGGATGGGGGGGGATCCTTTCATAGTGTAGATTGAAAACCCACATGCTGCCCAAGTTCTTCCCTTCCCAATTTTGAATTATGTCCCCTCTCGCAATCTAGTTCAGAACATTTTGTTCTAGAATTTTGTCCAGATTTCTTCTGCGTTCTCGTGAAGGCTCTTTCAGCCATTTTGTTGCCTGGGTAACTAAACTCTCCCATCAAGGGGTTAGTGACCCAGTTAGGCCCTAAGGAAGCACTGCTTCCAACATCTCCTCATCCTCACTATTTTTTTTTTTTTTTCCTATCCTACCCTTTACACTGCTGGAGTCCATTTCTGTTAAAAGTCAAAGTGTTTTCTTTCTGGCTTCCCCCTTGGTATCTAGAGCTACAGCTCTGAAACTGTAGATCCAGCCACCAGTCTTAAAAGCCACACCCACAAACACACCCATGTCTAAAGTAAGACTCAATTGCTTTTTGTTGGAATGTTTCCACAGATAGAGGGAGGCCCTAGGCACTGGCTTCTTGAAAAGGCAGTCTCTTTGTGATCCCAGCCTCCTCCTTCCCAGGCCTTTCCCTCCTTCTCAGCTACGGCTCACTCCTCCCTTCCCAACATGCCCAAACCAAGTGCCAGGGCTTAGAGTCTTTATAACCAAAAGCCTTTGATCTTTTACAGCCTGGTATCCTTCTGCATGTCTCACGTCATAGTGCAAATACTGAAAACAATTTAAAGTTAGGTAACTCTCTTTTAACAGAGATGAAAGCTTCATCCTGTGGATAAATCCTGGCGGAATTTGGGGCAACTGCCAGAGACAGAGGATAGGTAAACATGGGGTCTTCATAGAGTCACGCGATTATACATCCTATGTAGTGACTCCAGAGGAAAGATGGCTTCCATCATGCACACATTCAAAGGAGACCCACTGCATATGCAAGCTGATTCCCTGCTTCCCTGGCCCCTCACCCAGAGGGGAGGAAAATCAATGTGCATTTATAAACAGGCTGCGCAGTATCTGAATGTGTAATCATTGAAATAAATGCAGCTGTGTTTATTCAACATGCACAGCCTTGCACCTCGGCTCTGTTGCTAAAAGGCTTGTGGGAGAGATGTGCAGGCGCCAGCCTGGAATTCTCTGATGCTTCTAACATCATTATTTCCAGACCGAATAACTCCTTCTAGCACGCAAAGGAAAATGCTCTCTCACCAGGGCTCATCTCACATGCTCTGGGAAATCCACCCATGAAGGAGACCCCTGGGCAGCCCAGGTTCACTGCAGTTGGGAATAAGAACAGTGGAAATCATAAAGAAGAGGGAAACATGGTAAGATGGCTGGAGAGGCAGGTCCATGGCTTGCTGCCATTAAAGAACTTCTAACCTGAAAGAACCTGTACAGTAACAATTGCTTCAGCTTCTTGTTAAATGCCTGTGTTCACCAAGTGGCCAAAGGAAACCCAGCCACACTGACCGTGCCTCCAAGGTAAGCGATCCTAAGGACCTTGCTAGAAAGGAGCCTGTAGGGGATTCATTCGAAGCACATTATATTCTTTCTTTTCAGTTGACAGCTATGTGCATTTGTCTTTTTGCAGTCAGGAAAAAAGTTCAAAATAGTTGTTAAGTTCCACTACTTTCCATCGAGACACCCCTTTTCAGAGGCTGGTGATCACAGTTCAAGTACTGGGGACAGGCTGCTGGGAGAAGCAGCAGGGGGTGATGAGCCTGCAGGGTCCATGTGTGTTGTGGGGCTTGATGGGATCCTTCCAAAAGTGAGGCCTGGTCTCTAGGGCTTGGCCAGGAGCCACATACAAGTCAGTCAGAATCTTTTAAAAGCTTCCCAGGATTACGAAGTCTCAGGCCTTCTCCAGTCTTTTTCAATTTGTTCTATTTGTGCCCAATCTTTTTTACAACCCCATGTTCTCATTCAAACTAGGTTACAGTCTCCACTGGAGGTAAGTAAAAACGTCTTGCTTTTTTATGCCACAAAAACCAAGAAGCCAAAAATACTGGGATAGGACAAGTCAATTATGACACAATTTCTCTCTCCACCCCCCGACACCCACACCCTTTCCTTATTACCTTTCTACTTCATGGCACAAACACAAAAATCAGAATTCACCCATCATACTGACTCTACAGCAGGTCCACAGAGGACGCGACTTTGATATGGACAGGACTGGAGTGGCTCTAAGCCAGAACTCAACCACTTCTTTATGGAGGTGTTTAGGGTACAAGACAGGCAAGCTGCCTATAAAGGCAAAGACCGTATTTGTCACCTGGAAGCCCCTTCATCAGCAGGGATCCAGCTTTGCATCTAAGGTAGCTCTCATAGGATCATATACGCAGAAAACATTTGGAGATCCTTTCCTGGAACATTCGAGGAAAGTAGGCTCTGAGATGAAAAGTGACTTGTCTCAAGTCCTGAGCTACGCTCTCACCTCCCAGGTCTCCTCAGCGCCCTCCACTCCTGGTCATGCATGCCGCTGCCTGTTTTCATCATCTGCTGTTCGACTGCCCGTTTGATGTTGGGGCACTCTGTTTAGCTAAGACAGTCCCTTGCCATCTTTTCTCCTTAGGGCCTAGGATTCTGGGCTATGCAGCCATACATAGAGGACGTGGGAGAAGGAGGCCAAAACATGAGCCCTTTCAAACATTTTCAAGTTTGGAATTACTGACTCCTTCTTTGCAATTATATGATAATATCACAGAATTAACCTGTATTTCCACTTTAGTTCTCATGAATTTTGTATTGGTTTCTTGAAGCAAGAAAAAAAAAAAAAGGCACTAATTGTAGAAACGTTTCCTTTATTCCTGAAATCTCTTTGGAAGCCTCTTCTGCTCTTTCTTTTAATTCTAAAACTGTCCTTTACAGTGAGATACAAAATAATGAAGTTAATTCACAGTGTGTGGGGGAGGGGCATGTTTAACATCTGTTTTTGATGTCAAACTAAAAATACTCCAAAAGTGTACTGCTTTCTTGTTCCAATGGCTGAGCAATAAATATAACAAAGAAAAAAGTCGTATTTTGCCAACTTCATCCTGGCTGGCCTAGTCTAAATCAAGAATACCACGGTGCTTTAGAAAAGTTTAAATTTTAATATTACTTTTACTATATAATGTGCTCCCACAGTTAGTTTTCTTATCCTGCAAGGCAATTCAAATAATTGTACTTTTCCTAATAGATTTCCTAGATTGAGCCCAATTCCCTTCTATTTGACCCTCATTCACTGATGTCATCAGCTAAGCCCAGACCTACTAGACTATGAGGTGCTTCCCCAACCACCCTCAAGATCCTAAGGGGAAAGGGAGTGGGTTATGGAAAGAAGGCTTTGGTTTTAAATACCATTTTAGGGTTTGTAGTTGAGCTCAGTGGCAGAGTGCTTGCCTAGCATGTGTGAGGCACTGGGTTTGATTTTCAGCACCACATAAGAATAAATAAATAAAATAAAGGTATTAAATTTAAAATAATTAAAAATAAATACCATTTTATTCAGTGAAATGGGGAAAATGTAAGAAATGCAATGAAAATGAAGAAAACACATGAACTCAGTAATTTCCATTTTAAAAGTATTTTCTTGGGTGTATTTAGGAATTAGAATAAAAAAGATATTATGCCCTGTTCCTTTCTAGCTCTGCAAGAACACCTTTACATACTCCTAACCCTGTTCTTGCTTTCTTCACAATATTTTTAAAGGACACACAAGTCCACAGAGCACATAACAGTAAACACCTTTTCCAAGAAGTGTGTTGTAACAGTTTGTTATCCATGTTTCCTCTGCCAGTCACTCAAATGTCACCTACAGTCCAGGATCTGAGGACAGAGGCAAGAAGGGACCTTGAGGTTCAAGAGTTGGCACAACTGCAAAGTGGCTAGACCAAGACAGGCAGACGGAGTGCACTACTTCCAGGTACTTCATTTTAGAGCTAGAATAATAATGGGGAAGAAAAATTATTGAGAATTACTTAGAAGATAACTGCTCTTTTATAATTTTAAAATATTGATTCTTCTCCAGAGAACGCTGCACTTATTGATAAAAGTGGGAGGACAGATCTTACAAAGGGGGTCTCTGGAGAGAAAGATGGTGACTTTTCTAAATCTGAGGTTTTTTTTTTTTTTTAATAAACTTTGTTTTGGAACAGCGTTAGATGTTTTTTAAGATAATACCCAGTTTCTCCTGTCATTAGTATCTTAGTTGCCACAAGAGCGAACATGACTGGTGATTGGAGTGCATGCTGCTTTCAGACCTCCTCCGTCTTCCCTGTCTGCCCTTTGCCATCTCAGGACGCTCGAGCACTTCTGATCATCACTTCTCCTCAGGCTCCTCCCGACTGACAAGTTCTTAGACTTTGCTTGTTCAAGCTGCTCTTGATAGTGTTGAAGAATACGATCAGAAACCGAGTCAAATGTCCCTCAGTTGCAATTTCTCTAATGTTTTTCTCAAAAAGATCTGTGATTGTAAAAACTACAATTTCCTAGTTAAATATTCAAAGATGTATATACTTAAATCTTACTGAAAATCACAATTTTAATAATTTCAAACAAATCTGAACACCTATTTCTTTTCTTTCCCTCCTGGTCTCCAAAGAAATTCCAATAACTTATTCCATAAATCAATCACTATGATTGGTACTGATGTAAGTTTGTCTCAACTCTGCAATTTCCCAAAGGCTGTCTCAGACTAGCAGAACGAGACAGGAAGTGAACTCATTCTCAGAGGGCTAGGGACCAGAGCAGGAGGTAAGATTAGAGGCAAAGAATGGGATAATTATAGCTCAAAGTCAAAGTAATACTTAAAAAAAAAAAAATCTAAGAAGTATGAGAGGGCTGGGGGGAAGCTGAGGAGCGATGTAAACAATTGCAGGAGAGCCCTGCTCCCAAAACTGTAAAGAAGGCTCTCAAACTCAGCATCCCTCCTCCCAAGCTCTGAAATGATTGGCAGTACATTAGCAAAAAAAAAAAAAAATAGGTAAAATAATGAGGAATCTAAGCTTGATTTAGACATTCTTAATTCTAAAATTTAGAGGATGCTGGAGAAAGAGCCATAAGAAAAGAACAAATGGCTGCCTAAATGCCTCCCCTGGAAAAGGAAGCCGCATCAAGCCTTTCCCTGCACTAAAGAATAGGGAGCTTCCTTGTGCCAAATACCAGGAATGGCGCCAGAGAGGCAGCACCCTGCCTCAGCAGGACAGACTATTTCACTCCTCAGAAACAGATCTTTCAAGTTCTTTGGGGGCTCACATCAAAGGACAACTGACAGAGTCCAGGGAGGCACGGCTGCCCAAGGAGAGGTACAGTATGAAAGTCACAAAGCAGAGCTGGTTTTATTGGACAGCACTTTGCCCAGCTTTGCACCGACTCAATTTCACAGCCATCTATATTCTCTTAGGGGCACTGTGAAGGAATTTTGAAAAAATACTTGCTCGGAGACTCATTCCCATCGACTCCACTGAGAGTCACAGTGATCTCAACCAGGAGGTAGGCTCAGAGTCTCATCATTAAGCTTGCCTTTCAATCGCCTTACTCCAAAATGCCAGAGCTTAATAATCTTTTCATCCTGACTTATAGGAGGTAATCCTATTAAGATTCAGTTTACCTGAGAATTTACTTGTTTTTCTGTGTGTCTAGGATTTGTGGCTACCTGGGTAATGTCACAGAAGAAGTGAGAGCATCTCCACAGAACTGGTCCCTTGTCTGAGAGCACCCCTGAAGTGTGCAAGATTACTGCGACTGTGGAGTGCTCAGATAACCTACCTGCCACTCTGGTCTGAGGTCCAAGCAACTGACCGCCCCTCGGGTTTGGTCTTGTACCATATCCTGATGGCATGAGGGAAATCGGAAGCCGTCAAAGCCCCTGGCTTCCTGATCTGTAAGCTCCAAGTATCAGTGTCAAAGAACAGTTCCCCACAGCCAGGAGCCTGGCCACAGCGAGCATAATAATCCAGCTGCTCCCTCCAACGATCCGCAGGCAGAGTCACAAGTTCACCAACAACCTCATTCCTGAGCTCCTCAGAAATAACCGAGAGCTTGGAAGACCTTGTAAATTTTTCAATACCTGGCACAGCAGCAACATCCACCTCCTCGACCTTTAACACAGACAAATCACAACAGTCCAACACCAGCAAAAAACCCTCTCTCCCATGGTTCCTTGTGTCACAGCAGTACTCTGAGCTAGAGATACCAGAAGCCTGTTCCTGGTTGTCATGGTTACCATCTTTATCAAAAGTATCTTTTTCACCTTTATCACAGATTGCAAAATCATTATATCCCAATTTAGATGCTACGGTCCTTGCATTTGTTGCAGGAATATGGCAGGGCTCAGGTGCCCTAAATGTGCAGGCTTCACTTGACTCCAATTGGCAGGTTTCCTCGGTGGAACTAGTTTGTTTCTTGACTTGGTTTCCATCCTCAAAGAAAAGCACTATGGTGCCCTCAATGGTCTGACTTTCAAAGTTCACGTCTAAATCCAGCACATAGTGCTTCACAAGCATGTGGCTGGTGTTGGCCATAAGAGGCAGATCATCTCTGGAAGGGTCCAGCTTCGTGTCCATGGTGTAGTCTGCTGTTTGAAAGGTTGGTTAAAATCTCAGATGGGGCTTCCTCTCTTGCCTTAATCTTCCAGAATCATAAATGGCTGCTTCCTCAAAAGACACCTATGCCACAAGTTATGCTTCCACAACTTTCAGTCTCCTGGCAAAGAAGAAAAAGACAATAAGGTAAAATTCCAAATAAGATCCTAAACGCTTCTGCAAACCGCTGCTCCTGCGAGTTGACTACTATCCCTAACAATCCCCCAGCGTGGCAGGTACTCATGGCTAGAAGGCACACTAAGCTTTTTGACTGACATGAAAGAAGCTGCGCTATGGGTTTCTAAAAATATTTCAATTACCAATGGAATGAAATGGGCCTCCACAAAGCTGAAAGAATTGTGTTCCTCACTAAAAAAGTCCTTGTTTTGAAAAAGAGCAATTGTTATGCAAAATCATAACTGATCATCACTGTGCTTCTTGTTTTAGAAGATATTAAATGTATCATTTCTAATTTTGTGCATCAAAAGATAAGTGATTGTTTCTCTACTGTGATTCTAAGTAACAAGTGTGAATGAGGGCTAAATGGACTCATACATTTTATTCTTTGAGAGTAATAATTTAATACATACAATGTAACTCCAGGGATTAATGTACTTTTCACATTAGGACTGCTCTCATATCAGCACTTCCAGTAAATTACAGGAAAATGAGCCAATTTACCAAGAGTGCATTCTAAGTATTCCTTTGAGATTGTTCATGGAGATTTTTCAAATTTATAGTTAAATACTCAAGGTATATCATTACATCTTAATAGCTGAAAACCCATTAACATTCTGGATAATAGCCTTTTTGTGGCAAACAAAAGGTCTTCTCATTTGAAAAAAAAATAGTATGCAAATACCTATAAAAGGAAGGAGAGAAATTAAAACACAGAAACAGATGTTGCAATAAAGTGTACAAGTTCTTCATAAAAGTTCTGAATCAAAATGTATTCTTATTATATAATAGCAATGCAGCTGAAAGAGAAATTATTTGAAATTATTCAGTCCCTGATGTGCACCTAATTTCTTTTAGCGTAAGCTGTTCTTTTTTTATTCTTTTACCAAAAATGAAAATCAAATGGCAGGAGAAAAGAAAATTCTGACAGAGTAGATATATTTAAAACAATTTTTATATTTCTAAATATCAAGAGGCATTCTTCTGTGAACTACAAAACAACACTACTTGCATTGACCTTTCAAGCAAATTGCAGTGCTCCCCCTTCTGTTTTAACTCCTCCTCACTTCCCTTCTGACTTTATCTGCCTCTCTACTAAATCTTTTTATTTCCCTTCCTTCTAGAATCTCATTTCAGCAAACAACCCTATTGAATTTTTAGGTTTTACCTCTCACAAAGACATTTCCTCACTGAATCTCACTTAACTTTAAAAAATGGAGCCTCCCGTGGCCTGATATGATCTAACTGAAGCTACTTCTCCAGTTATGGGGATGACACTCCCTTTGTACCCTGTTCTCCAACCAAAGGGCCTGCTTAAGACTCCGATCCCTAAAGTAACTCCAGCCCTGCCAGACCTTGCCACTGAGAAGCACCTGAAGTGCTCCTGGATCCCATCTGCCAAATCCTGTTCTCCTTCCACACCCTGGTTCAAGTGCAACCGCCTCTCAGAATCCTTCATTGACCACACTGGCTCCTCTACCAAACTGCATGCGGTAATGATGTTAAACACAAAAGGAGTACAGAGAAGTCAGGGAAGTGAAGAACAGTTTGAGCCAGGTGCAGTGGCCCATGTCTGTAATCCCAGCGGCTCGAGAGGCTGAAGCAGGAGGATTGCAAGTTCAAAGCCACCCTCATCAACAGCAAGGCGTTAAGCAACTCAGTGAGACCTTGTCTCTAAATAAAATACAAAATTGAGCTGGGAATGTAGCTCAGTGGTCAAGTGCCCCTAAGTGCAACCCCCAAATCCCACCCGCACAAAAAAAGAACAGTTTGAAGTTTATTTATGGAAAAACTGGTACTTCTCTTAGTGCTAGAAGGGTCAACAGGCACAGGGGATAAGCTAGGGTATATTGTTTTCTGAATGAAAGTGACTGAATTGCCATTAATTAATAACAACCTCTGATAAAGCCATTGACTATATCCATGCAATGAGAAACAATGATGTTCAAACTTCATCCTGCTGGTGTTTGGAATTGCTAATATACAGCTGTTGACTAGTTTTTTTAAAAAAACATATATTTTTTTAAAAAGCCTGAAAATACACACACATAACCTTAATGGTTGTCTAAACTTATCACATTTGAAGAAAACTAGGTTAGCACTGATACCAATATAGATGTAATTATTCATTGTCTAACCCTAATAGATTCCTTCATTTATTTCTGAAAGTTTATATACTTTAAGAATAAAATATATTTTACAGAACAATGTCTGTTGCTTTTGTGCCTGGTGCAGAGAACAATGCTGTGACGCTCGCTGTCTTAAAGCCTATCCTTTCCAGGCTGTTATCAAACCCACTGTGTCCAAAACCTGTCATTATCCAGTGGCTAACCACTGCTGCCTCTAAAATAAGTGTGCTATGTGGTGTGGTTTCTGTTTTTGTTTTGTTTTGATTTATGAGAGAAAGAGTCTTGCTAAGTTGCCCAGGCTGACCCCAAACTCCTGGGCTCCAGTGATCCTCCTGTCTCAGTGTCTGCAGTAGCTAGGACTGCAGGCACACACCATCATGCCCAGCTCTGGAGTATATTTTAAACAATTCAGCCCTTGTTACCCTGACTGGCTATTCTTTGGTCCTCTTAGCAGATTCTTGGCTACATACTTCATTGTGGCCATTCTGAGTCTTTCCTTCTGCTCATTTTCCAGCTCCATGCTTGCTGACTGGTTCTCAGGTGATTATTTGATCTTTACTGAGATGATCTCTGAAACTTCATCATACCTCAAAGCATCTCCAGTTGTTCATAACTACTGCCTTCTCCTAATTTGGAGGGAACAGCATCCCTTCTGCATCAAGCCAATCCTGCCCTCTGAACCCAATTTTGGAGTCTTGAGAGAGCCAAATAAACAACACTCTTCCTTCCCACCAAATTCCAAACATACCAAGAAATAGTAAAGACATGGCAAAGGGAGACCAAAATATCACCATCACTATTGATAAAAGCTAAACTGGAGAACATGGCTTACTGCAAGACCCAAAGACACCAGGAAATTGCATCCCCTGTTCCCAGATGGTTTCAGACAATCTGGGTCAGGTCAGAGCTCCAAGGAGAGGAAAGATCACCGCCCCCCACTGCCCCAAGTAAGACTTAAGGGCTGAAATTGTACAGGAGAATAGCTCTCTGTGGAAAGGATTGCTACCTAAAAATCAAAGGGGAGGAGATGATCAGAACATGCCCAAGTTTATTAAATTAAGCCACCTTGTGAAATAAAGACACAAAACCAGGAGTGTCACTCTAATTGAACTCCCTCAACACGGAAGAAAATGACCGAAACAGGAAAGAACCATTCCCCCAACACCATCGCCTTCCACTTACTAAACTTACAAATTGACAACCTTGTTTTATTTGATTTTTTTTTTCTCTTGCTAACATTTTTCTCTCTCCACCATTCCATCCAATTCAAAGACCAACCGTTGTTTTTTTTTGTTTTGTTTTGTTTTGTTTGGGGGGGGTGGTTACTGGGGATTGAACTCCTACTTGCTAGGCAAGAAGAGTTCTACCATTGAACTACACCCCCAGCCTTCGGGTTACCATCTTTAAAAACAAAGGCTACATTTGGCACTGTAGCTTGCTTATTTATTCATCTATACATTTTGAGACAGTGAGGATCAAACTCAGGATCACACACTTGCTAGACAAGTGTTCTACCACTGAACTACATTTCCATCCCTCTGCTTTCCATTTTAACTAGTCTTTATATCATTAAACTTTGGAGCTGGACAAATTTTCAGGCTCACTCATGCAGCTCTCCTCTACAACTTAAAACAAAGAAGTCCAGAGAAGGAAAGCGCTGTGCCCAAGGTCACCCCATCTCTTTCTGTTTGTGAGGAATAGAACTTTTCCCTCTAGCTGATGCTCTTCCTTGGAATTTTCATCCTCTAGATTTCATGGTTATCTCTTCATATCATCTAAGTCGTAAATCAGATGTTACCTCTAAGATACTCTTGCATGTTCGCATTCTACCTTCTTTGTTTTCTTCAATTTGTGCAGACTAGTAATCAATTTTTCTCGTGAAGAATTCAACTTTGGTAGGAAAAGGAGGATTTTTTTAATCCAGCCCCAGAAGACTTGAAGAGCAGTCACTGCTGCCTGGTTTCCAACCTACATTATGGTTTGTATATTATGTGGCTTATTCACCTATTTCCTACTTGTCTGGGATTTCTGGAAACCTAAATCCCCTATCTCTGAAAGTACATAGCTCTCACTGGCGTCAATCAGGGTCACAGTCCCACATTTAGGGCAAAACTGAACTGACTGTGGTTGCAAACACATGTCTGTGGCCACCTTGAAAGGCCTCTCTCAGCAAATGGTAACCATATTTCTAAGCAGTCCGTTGACTTCAGCACTTTTGGCTATTATTGTGCTCCAATTTAAAATGCCAGCGTGTCTCACTGAAGCATTTTTCCATTCTCTGTCATAAGCTATAACATATAAAATCCCTCCCCCCTTTATCAAAACCAATGGTTAGTGTTCCAGTGGCTAACCACCACAGCCTCTAAAACAAGTGTGCTATGTGGTGTCTTTTAAAGGCTTACATGATTGTCTCAGCAACACCATTAAAATGCTTTGAAAGGATTAATGTACAGCAACATTTTTCTTAATGGGTTGGGGGAGGATCAAATAATAAACAGAGCTATGGCTCAGAAAAGAAACTACACTGCCACTTTCAAGCCCCCAAACTGAAGCAGCCTCTGTGAAAACATCCCAATCATTCTAAGAAACAATTTCCCTCGCTTCCAGCTTACGAAGCAACGCATGTCATCCTCCTGGCCCTTAACTCATCTGCCTCAATTCAGAGCTGCCCCACCCTTCAGCAATCCAGGAACTCCTTGGGCCCTCCCCCAATTCAATTTTGTGTTCACAACCCTGCTAAGCAGAGTACTCTGTACACAGTAGGTTCTCAATAAATAGCCATGAAATTGACATCTGAAGACATCTGTGACCTTAACATCTCTTATGTAACACGTCTGGCTGTGTCATTTCTACAGTCTGGTAGAAAGCTACTATTTAACAAACACCTTCCTCCAGATCACTCCTTTCTTCTTCTCAGGATACACCTATACCATTTTATTCCACGTCTTTTTTCTCCTAATCAACTTGGGGAAGAGAAATTTTTGCATATACGCTTATCCTATAGCATTGAACACACTTTGAGTAATTACTAAATATTTTATTCTACAGACTATTTATTTGATCGGAGGTGACAGCTTTCTCTATATCAAGTGTGTGCATTCTTTAGGACACATCAAATATCTTGGACATAACCAGTTTACTTGCTGAAATATACTGTTTCTGGGCACAGTTCCTCAGAAATTCACCTGCATATAGTCACAGGAACACAGCTCACTGCTGTGATCAAATAATTTCAGTAAAATAACTTCAGGATTAAAAGGAAATTTAGTCCAAATTTGTTGTTTTGGGTTTAGAAACATCACATTGACATTATTATGCAACTTAGTCAATAGTATTGAAATAAACCCATGTTGATGGATACAGACGTAGTTTGTTTAACTGCTGTTTAGTGTCCCATGTGAATATTCTACCATCTATCAATATTATTATTTACCTATTGATAAGGTATTTCTCTTAAAATTTTCATTATAACAAACAATGCTGCATTGAACATCCTTGTACACATCTCCCAGTTCACATATGCAACTTCTGTGGTTAAAAGATGTAAAAATTCCATTTTACCTGATATTAATGTTGTCACGCCTACTTTCTTTCAGGTTTTTTTTTTTTTTTTCCTGGTACATCTTTTCTATCCCTTTATTTTTAACCTTCTGGGTTGTTTTGCCTAGATTATCTTTTAAAGATAACATCTGGCTGGATTTTTTTTTTTAAGAGAGAGAGAAAGAGAGAATTTTAATATTTATTTTTTAGTTTTTCAGTGGGCACAACATCTTTATTTTATTTTTATGTGGTGCTGAGGATCAAACCCAGCACCCTGCGCATGCCAGGCGAGCGCGCTACCGCTTGAGCCACATCCCCAGCACTGGCTGGATTTTTAATATAAGTATCACATTTATTGACTGAAACTCATTTGTCTACATTTATCACAATTACAGTTATAATGACACTCATCTTAACCTTTTTTTTTGAGAAAGGGTCTCACTAAGTTGCTCAGGATGGCCTCAACCTTGCAATCCTCCTACCTCAGCATCCTGAGTAGCTGAGATCACAGGCATGGGCCACCATGTCTAGCTTATTTTGTGTTTTCTATTTACATGATTTTCTTTGCTTCTTTCTTAAGGTTTTCTTTTCTGATTTTTGTTGAAATTTTTACTGCACACCTGTTTTACCTTCTAGTGTTAGTTATAAAATCTATTTATTTTCTTTAACATACCTACTTAAAGTCAATCTCTAAAAGCCTTCCAAAAAAATATAAGCACCTTAGACTCATCAACAGTTTTTCTTCTTCCTTACTCCACACCAACTTCTATATTCCTGTAGCTAATGTCTTAGTATCACATTATTTTTAAGAAGCCCCATCCGGCATTTTTAAAAAGCCAATATTTTAAGCTGTGCACAGTGGTGCATGCCTATAATCCCAGTGGCTCAGGAGGCTGAGGCAGGATGATCTCGAGTTCAAAGCCAGCCTCAGCAAAAGCGAGGCACTAACTAACTCAGACCCTGTCTTTAAATAAAATGCAAAATAGGGCTGGGGATGTGGCTCAGTGGTCGAGTGCCCCTGAGTTCAATCCCCGGTACCCCCCCTCCAAAAAAAAAGCCAATATTTACAAGTGTAACTTATTTATATGTATTTACAAGTATGTTCATCAGCTTCCTTACAACTGGGTCACACGTCCACTCCTTCCTTCTGGGTCGGTGTTGTTCCAGTTGCTGCATAACAAATTAACTTGTGGCTTTAAACTGAAACCATTTTGTTCTATTCTGGCAACACTCTTCTATAGCTTGGGGATTCATCCATGTCACTCCCCGGTAATCAATGAGAAGACAGGCTTATCCAGAGACTCTGACAACCAGATTGGCTATACAAAGTCTCTCCAATATGGGGATCTCAGAATAGTTGGACATCTGATATAGAAGCTGGCATCCCCCAGAGGAAGCATCCCTAAACAACAGTTGAAAGCTGCATGGCCTCTTCTTGCCTGGCCTTGAAAGTCAATGTGGCTATCAATTTCACTACAATCTATCATGAGGCAATGAAGATTCAAGGAGAGGGGAAGAGACTCCCCTTTTGATGGGCAAGTGGTAAGTCACAGAGTAGAAAAGCATGGGAGATGGGAGATATTGCTATGGCCATGTTTGGAAAATACCATATGCCTCAATTTCCTCTTCACTTTAGCATTTCTTTCAGAAGCAGCAAGAGTGAATTCTTCCAACACTTGCATGTTTGCAATGCTTTCATTAAATTCTCACTATTAACTGATTACTTAACTAAGTGTAGAGTTATTTTTTACCTAGCACTTTGAATACATTACTGTACTGTATTTTGGTATCTCTTTTTGACCCCCAAGCTATGCATGTATGAGGTAGCCAAACAGCCCAATTAAACCCAATTAAACTGGGATTCTGATCACTTCCCACTATAGAGGAGGCACTACTAGAAGTCCAAATTCATTAAAGTTAATCACCTGCAAAACATTATGTCCCTACGAGGAACAGAACCCAGAGTTTCTACTAGTATGGATCACAATCCTAATATAAGGATAAAAGGAAACAAGAAAATATAAACCATACTCAGATAAAAAGCAATCAATGAAGACCAACTTGAGTTAAGTAAGCAAAGAAGGATTTTAAAGCAGTGATTACTATTATAAATTAAGGACATAAACGCTATGATAAAATGAACTAAAAGAAAACTTACAAGAGAAACAGAATTACTAAAAATAAAAAAGCAAAATAAATTCTCAATTGAAGAATAATATATATGAAATTTGGGCTGGGGATGTGGCTCAAGCAGTAGCGCGCTTGTCTGGCATGCGTGGGGCGCTGGGTTCGATCCTCAGCACCACATAAAAATAAAAATAAAGATGCTGTGTCCACTGAAAACTAAATAAATAAATAAATAAATATGAAATTTAAAAATTCACTGGTAGTTTTCAATAGTAGACTAGAGATCACAGAAGAAAGAGCAACTGAACTTGAAAATAGTTATACAGAAATTATCCAGTATGAAAACCAGAAAAAAAAAATGTTGAAAGGAATGAAGCACCCCAGGTATTTTTGGAACAAAATTAAAAAATTTAATGTGAATATAACTGGAGCCCAAAAAAGAACAGTTCAAAAAGAATGAGGTAGCAAAGTATACCAATAAAAAAAAAAAAAAAAAAAGGCAAGAAGCAGCAGTGAGCACAACCAGCACCAAGTCTTGATTTCTAAATACCATTTTCCAATAAAGGAACCAGGCCCCCTTGGAAAAATGGCCGACCATAGGACTAGGGCAGGGAAAATACAAGAAGAGCCTAGAGCATCACAGAGGCAAAGAGTGGGGAAGAACAGGGCACCTCGAAAGGCCACAGGCACCAGCCTGGAAAGCTGCTAATGGCTAGTTTGGCCTAAGCAAGCAAACAAATAATGGTAGTACTGGGTTAGAACCCAAAGAATAAGACACATGTCTATGAGTCTATTGTGATATAAACAAATGATCATATAGGAAATTGGAAGATATATCTTCTTATGGAAAAATTTCAAATTTCAAATAATATATGTAGATGTTACTTCTTCTAAGAGGTAGGGATTAATCTTCCTCCCCTTGAGTATTGGCTGGATTTAATGATTTGATCCCAACAAATAGGGAATAGAAAAAAATACTCATTTTATAGTTCAGAAATCTGGTACACACAAACTTAACCAAATTATCAAGCTTAATAGCACCAAAAATAAGTCATATTGCTATCATTACCCCAGATATGATGCAGTGGGAAAGGCACCTTGCCTCCATAATAGTCCCTAAATCAATGTAAACCTGAGAAAATATCAGACAAGTTCACACTGAAGGACATTCTGAAAAACATCTGCTCAGCACCCATCAACAATGTCAGGGCTGTGAATAGTAAGTGAAGTCTGAAAGACTTACAGAATGGAGATACGATGATAAAATGCAATATGGTATCCTAGATGGGATTCTAAAACAGGAAGAAAAAAAAAAAAGAGGAGGACATCAGTAGAAAAACTGTAGTTCATAGCATTGTACCATCATCACTTTTGTAGTTTAACAAGTACATCTTAATTACATAATATGTGAATCTTGGGGGAAGCCAGGCGATGAGTCTGTAGGAACTCCCTATACTAACTCTGCAACCTCTGAAAGTATCCCAGAAGATACAGATTATTTTTAAAATAGCTGAAATTCTCCAAATTTGGTAAGTTATAAGTTTGAAGACTCAAGAATGTGAGCAAGCTCAAGCAAGATAAATACAAAGGAAATCATATCTATGTACGCCATTATCAAACTGCTGAAAACCAAAGATAAAAAAAAATCTTAAAAGCAGCCACGATAAAATGACACAGTACATATGTGGAACAACAGCACATTTGAAAGTTGTCTTTCTGTCAGAGTGACATCTGGCTTCTCATCAGAAATGATGAAGGACCCAGAAAATTGTGGAATGATTTTCTTTTCAGTTCTGAATGAATGGGAGTGGAGGGCACATTTGCTTCGGATATATTACCCCTAAAATCTTACTTAATTATTAACTTTTTAGAAGATCCCTCATTTCGTACTTAGCAAAATGGCATTTTAGTAGATTCCTGATTTAATTATCCAAACTTCTGATGAGTGGACACTGAACTACTTGATTCAAAACTGAAATTCCCTCTTATTTATTATGTTTCTATTTCAAAACAAAACAAATATAATCTAAGACTAATCCACCCTCCAAAATATCCACCTCTTTCCTTCCTCAAAAACTCTCCTGAACACTGGTTTGGATAAACCGACATGACATGGAACTACTTTTTCCTCAAAGGCTGAGGCAGCTATTCAACTTCCCTGCCCCTCAGAATTTTTCTTTCAGCCTGTCTTCAGATCTCTTTAATTTGGTTCTCTGGCATCCAACAGTTAATAAATTTTCAAAGCTGAAGTCATTTCTAAATAGCAGAAACAGGCCACTCAAAGGATTGCTATTATCTCTGGTACAATTTTAATCTTTGAGTTTAGGATATGCCTTCAGTCATTTTATTTGGTTTCTAACATTACAACCTTAAGTTTTCCCTCTTTGTTCATTCCTTTTTATTTTATTTTACTTTGAGTAAAAATACAGTGTTAAAACAACATAAAGCTATATGTTTAAATTTGCAAGGACCAGGACATTCTGAATTTAAATCCCTCTAAAAACGTGATGTTGACTGGACCCCAGCCCCAGCCCCATAGGCTACAATAGGGTCTTTCATTGCAAAACTCGCACCCACACATCAATGTCATTTATCACTGAGCAAATAATGCAAGACAACATAATGAAGAGTGGATTTGGGTTTATTCCCTTAACTATAAATAAAAATTTGTAGCACTTTGCAGGATTACCACATGTGGAATGATACCAACTTAAATACCAATCTTTAAGCCAAACTCTAAGTAAGAGAAACCATGCTCTCTGGCCTCAGATTTTAAATAATCTTTCTTTAAATTTACTGCTTTCACGAAGCATACAATTTGTAATCATGTAATGAAAGACCCTATTGAGATATGTGTATGAAAAGAAGAAAAAAATGTGGGAATTATAAAAGTGCTTGTGATGAAGATCAACACAGTGAGGCCAAAGCAGTGTCTGACTCAAAGACCTTTTCCAGGATAAAGAAAGCAAATCCCTGTCAACTGCAGCTTGATTTACACATGATAACTAGACTAGGGTGGGGAGAGGTCTACCCTGAGAACACTGGAAATCACACCAGTATCAGCCTACTCCGAACTCTGTATAAGCATGATGTGACAGGACGGACTGCACCTACCTTGGTGTTAGCTTGTATGTTCTCTAGCGCTCCTGATCACAACTGAGCACACATGCCATTCCTCTTTCATGCTTAATGTGTTCATGCTCACATTATCAGCAGGCATGGGGATGCAAAGATCAGATTGGAAGTGATTTCTCTATTTCAAAGAAAAAGAATTTATTCTTCTGATTGCTACTTGCTTGCAAAGTAAAGCATGTTTCAGTTCCGTAAAGAGTGCCACTTAGACTAAATTACAACTGACTGTTCAGAAAAGGATTCCTGGGAGAACTCATTTCAGTTAAGTGAAATTTCGACTCCATTTTCAAAGAAGTTATACCCGACAGAAGCTGACCAATCAAGGGGCTGAACTTCAGGTCACGCACCTACTGAATTTCAATGCCTGATTCCTCCTTAGGAGATGTGTCTTAATCAACATTGATTGCTTCCTGGCACTATCAATTAAAAATTTCACATGAAATACCTATTTTTTTCCTCTTTCCACATTTTTTTCTAGTACCTTATAATCCTACATAATGATGGGATTTTTCATTATATATTTATGTATGCACACAATATAACAATATAATTTGGCCAATATCACTCCCCAACATTTTCCCCCTCCCTCTCCACCTCCCACCCTCTGGTCCCTTTCCTTGACTGATATCCCTTTGATTTGCATGAAATCCCTGACCTCCTCCTTTTTTTCCCTTCTTCCTCTTTATCTTCCCCATATGAGGCTGGCTCATTTTGCTTAACATAATGATCTCAAGTTCCACTCATTTTCCTGCAAATGACATATTCATTTTTCTTTATGGTGAATAAAACTCCACTGTGTATATATACCACATTTTCTTTACCCATTCATCTGTTAATGAACATCTATGCTGGAAATGCTTATGTTTTAAACTAAAAAATAATCCTTCTGCATTAAAATTGTTAAAAATATGTCCACAGAACACAACAAAGCAAATCTCGGCATAGCCTGTTACAGGTACATTTCCCCCATCAAGACTAACTTTGTAGATGATTCCTTTATCATTTCTTGTCATTTTATTCAATGCATATACAGCCAACTCCCCATCCATCATCCAGGGACAAAAAAACTTGATTTGTCAGTTGTTGTTGTTTGTTTGTTTGTTTTAGTGCATTGAGAGATGAGGAAGATGGTGGATTAGAGGCACTCAGCACTCCCCTGCTTCTGCACTAGATTAAACCACAGCAACAAGGTATGGCTGCATGGGGGAGGGATGTCATAGGTAAACTCTGGAGTACAATCATAGTCTGAGCAGGTAACAACCCAGAAATACTGGTTATTAGAAATAGGGGAACAAGCACCCAATGTTAAGAACTTTGGTAGCCTGCTGGAGAAGTACCCTTTACCCCAGGCTGTAGGTGAGCAAGTCCTAGCACCCTCAGCAAGTCCTGAATCCAGCACCAGGTAAATACAACGCAAGCAGACAGGAGGCTTGGCATCTGCAGTGGGTTGGCACTTCTCAGTGCTTCCCAGGATATTCAGATGGTGCCAAGAAGGGTCCCCTGGTCTGGGCTTACTGCTGGAGAGATTAAAAAGCCCCAGCACTTTACATCTCCAAGACCCAACAGATTCTTCTCTTCTCAGCAGACACCCACATGACAGACAGTTTGGGCCTAAGGAACTGGTTGTGACACAAAGCTGCTGAGAACTCTCTGGGTGGGACACCAGGTCGCCAGTCAAGGGAAGCGGAAGGTGCTGCCATGCAAAACTGGTAAGGTGAGGCGAGCTCTGGGAGCAGGAGGCCAACTGAGTATGGATTCTCTCCAAGGCGGCCCCCCACAGCACAGCGGCCAGGCGGGCTGGGGTCTCTCAGCTCCCCTCCAATGCAGAGGGCAGGACAGAGTCCTTCCTTCAGCTGCTCAGAGGCCTTCAGGTTACATGCCAGGCTTAGTAACTTGGCCCATGCACGACTGGAGGTCCAGGAGTGCAATCCGACCATCCACAGGCTCCAAGGGGCAGAGGGGCCAGCAGGGCCTCCTACTGTTGCCACATCCCGTCCACCCATGCACATGCAGAGGCCTCCAGGGGGCACAGCCCTGCCACCACCACTGCATGAAGCCCCTGCTGGTACGCGAGGTGGGTGGGCTCGGCCCGCCTGGCTGACAGGTTCCAAAATCTGAGGTCTGAAAGGCATCGCTCCCTTTCACATACCTGGGGCCCGGGGAATTGTTGACTGCTTTTGCTTGCTTTATTCTGTGTTGTTTATTTTGTTTTTCCTTGTTATTTTTTTCATACTTTCACCTAATTTTACATATTTTTTAATTCTTGATGTTTTTCTTCTTTCATCTTTATTTCCCTTTTTTTCTTTTCATTCTCTTCTTGCCTTCTCCCTTTTGAAATGTATCATTAATTTTACTTTCATTAACATTTAATTTTTAATCTATGTTCTTTGTTAATAGATTTCTTTTTTTAAATATTTATTTTTTAGTTATAGGTGGACACAATGTCTTCACTTTACTTTACGAGGTGCTAAGGATCGAACCCAGTGCCTCACACATGCTAGGCAGGTGCTCTACCTGTGAACCACAACCCCAGCCCTAGTTGTTGTTTTTAAAAGGTTTTTATTGTATGTCTATTTCTGATTTGCATTTTTTTTTCTGTTGAAGTACTGGGACTAACACGGAGGCATTCTACCACTAAGCTCCACACCCCTCCCTTTTCATTTCTTATTTTGAGGCAGGGACTCCCTGCTTCGCCTCCACCTTCCAGGAGCTGGGATGTCAACAGTGCGCCTGGTTCTGGCTGACTTTTAAGTTGCTGTGACTCATGGTTATTTCTAGGGATTGAGTAGTGCTAGGGATTGAGCCCAGTACTTTGACCAGGTTGGGTGGGGGGGCTTGCTGCTGAGCTACCCCCCACCCCAGCTCAGATGAGAGAACTTGTACCTTATTCCATCCACAACCTAGTCTTGTTCAAACTTCAGTAGATGCTGCAACTAAAAGAATAGGGGTAACAAAAGCCTCTAGCTGATGACCTGGCCCCAAGAAGGCGCAGACTAGGGCACTTGAAGACGTACACTGGATATTCACCCCGCTTAGCAAACACAGAGAGAAACGACATGACTGTCGAGATCACTCCACCCACAAGAGGCCTTAACTCAGGCTGCTTTCACACACTTTCACAAAACCTATGGCAGATAAGTCTGGAGGTTACCCAGTAGGCACACTTCATATACTCCACTGCCTACAGCACACCTAGATTAACTATCAGAGGGCCCTCACACTGGAAAAGATGGATGAACTGTTACATTCAGACAATAAAAAAGAAAAAAATAAGAAACCATGAACAGAACATACAAGATCTCAGAGATAACATTAAAAAACCAAACATTTGAATATGAGGATAAGAAGAGGGAGTCAAACTATAGACTAATGGCATAGAAAACCTATTCATTGAAAAATTTCCCTAATCTTAGGAATGATATGGACATCCAGGTACTGGAGGCATTTACATCCCAACTGCCAAAAGTACAAAACAAAGAAAGAATATGAAAAGCTGAAAGAGAGAAGTACCCAATCGCATATAAAGGTAAAGGTCATCAGAATAACAGCAGATTTTTCAGCATAAGCATTCAATACAAGGAGAGCATGGAATGACGCATGTCAAGACCTAAAAGAAAATAACTGCCAACCTAGATTACTATTATCCAGCAAAGAAGAAAAAAGATCTTCCAATATAAGAATAAAGTAAAAGTAAACCAGTAAACCAGCATTACAGAAGATACTCAAAGGAACTCTAAACCCAAGATAAACACAACCACTAGAGCACAGGAAAGAAGAAACCCCATTCGAAAAGTAGTGAAGCAAATGATAAGTAGGAAAGAAACAAACACAATCATTTTAGTACACCATCAAACGTCTATGATGAATGAGAGAAAACAAGCACAGAATATTCATAACCATTAAAAGAAAAACAACACAATGACAAAAACTAGTACATTTCTTTTGATAATAAACTCTGAATGCAAATTATCTGCATACTCCCAATTAAAATACGCAGACTAGCTGACTGGATTAATAAAGAAGACCCAATTGTTTGCCTCCTGCAGGAAACTCATCTCATTGGAAAAGACATACAGACTGAAAGTGAAATGAAGGACAGCGATATTCTAAACAAATGGAATCTAAAAGCAAGCAGGAATAGCTATACTAATATCTAACAAAATAAATTTCAGGCCAATATCAATCAGAAAAGACAAAGAGGTACATTTTGATAAATGGGACAATTCATCAAGAAGATATAACCATTATAAATATACATATATATGCAAAGAGCTTCAGAGCACTCACTTTCATAAAACAAACACTACAGGACATAAAGGAAATGATAAACCCCAATACATTAACAGTGAGTGATATCAATACCTCACTTTTGCCAACAAATTTATCTTCCTGACAAAAGATCAGCAAAGAATTATCAGAGTTAAATTACACTAAAGATCAAGTGGATTTAACATGAACAGCTATCTAAAGATAGTTAACAGTTAACAGAATACAATCTTTTCATTAATACAGGGAACTACCTTCAAAGCAATCCATATTTTAGGCCCTAATGCAAATATTAGCAAATACAAAAAAAAAAAAAAAAGCCTGAAATAATTTCTTGTGTTTTATTTCAGGCCATAATGGAATGATACCAGAAATCAACAGCAAGAGAAATCGCATAAATTACACAAACATGGAGATTGAACAATACACTTTTAAAAAAGCAGTGAGTCATTCAAGAAATTGGGGTAGGGGCAAAATTCATAGAATTAAATGAAAATGGAAGCATAAACTACCAGAACCTGTGTGACACAGTGATAGCAGTTTTAAGAAGAACATTTATAGCTATACTTCCCCATAGTAGAAAAACAGAGAAATCTCAAATAATCTATTGACACATCTCAAGACCAAGAACAAGCCTAACAAAACAGTAAAAGGAAAGAAATAATTTTTTAAAAATGTCAAATACAAAATATCAATAACAATACAAAATATCAATAACAATACAAAATATCAATGAAACAAAGAGCCAAATCTTTGAAAACCCTTAGCCAAACTAACCAAAAGAAAGACAGAAAAGATCCAAATAAATAAAATTAGAGATGAAAGGGAATATTAAATCAGATACCACTGTTCAGAGGATCATTAGGGAATTTTGAAAAATTATACACCAACGAATCGAAAAATCTAGGGAAAAAAATGGAGAAATTTCCAGACACACATGATGTACCAAAATTGAACCAACAGTATATTTCAAAAAAACTATATTGATCAATACCAAGTGATAAGACTGAAGCAACAACAAAACGTCTCCCAACAAAGTAAAGGCAAAATGACAAGGGCAGGTTCACAACTGCATTTTACCAAACATTTAAAGAAGAACTAATACTAATGCTTCTCAGACTATTCCATCAAATATAAAGAGAAATAACTGTTCCAATTCTACAAAGCCAACATTACCCTGTTACCAAAACCTGAAAAAGACATGACTACAAGAAAAACTATAGACCAATATTATTGATGAACACAGAAGCAAAAATCCCCAGTAAAACTGAACTCATTGTCATGTTAAAAAGATCATACACTACGAGCACCATTCCAGGGATGCAAAGCAGGTTCAACACACACAAGTCAATTAATGCAATATATCACATATATAGAATCAAGAACGTAAAAATCACATGATCATCTCAGTAGGCAGAAAAAGCCTTCAGAAAAATTCAACTTCCCTTCATGACTTAAAAAAAAAAAAAAATCCCTGAATAAGGTTACAGAGGATCATACATAATAAAGGCTACACCACAAATCCTAACATCATACTAAATGGGGAAAAACTGAAATTATTTCTTTAAAATCAAGAATGGGACAAGGATGCCTACTCTCACCACTCTTATTCAATATAATACTCAAAATTTTAGCCAGAAAAATCATGCAAGAAAAAAAAATAAAAGGGAAACAAATAGAAAAGGAAGAAGTCAAATCACCCATTTTCAGATGATATACCTCTGTACCTACAAAATCCTAAACATATTGAAAGGGTAATTTAGATGATGAAAGGGAATATTAGAACAGATATTAAAGATGAAAGAGAACTGATAAACAAATTCAGCAAAGTAGAAAGATATAACATTAACATAGAAAAATCAGTAGCTTTCCTATAGACCAATAATGAACTTGCTCAGAAAGAAATCAAGATAACAATCCTATTCATAATACCTTTAAAAAAACAAAAACAAAAATCTAGGACTAAACCTAACCATTGAAAGGAAAGACCTCTACAATAAAAATTATAAAACAATGATCAAAGAAATTGAAGGCAACATTAGAAGATGGAAAGACTCGGATGTTAACGGATTAGGAGAATCAACATTGCCAAAATGGCCAGCTAACACCAGCTGACACTGAATGCTTACTATGTACCAAGCACTCTGACTCATGAACTCACAGAGCCGTCACAATAACATCATGACATGGGCTCTACAACTATTAATGTTATTAAGCTTGTTTCACAGATGAAAAAACTAAAAAAAACTAGCCTGCTCAAGGTTACAGGGCCAGTAACTAACAAAGCCAGAAGTGAACCCCAAAGTCTGCCCCCAGAGGCTCCCTTCTTAACCGCTGCCCTCTGCTGCTTCCTGACATGCTCCCCTGTCCTTTCCCTGAACTTCCATTACCCTTGGCCAATCTTGCTGGCACATGATCTTATGTCCTGCATGGCTGGTCACTGCTAGAGGCATGCAGACCCTACCTACTAAACTAGACTTCAGGGGTGCTGGAAGCCCTCACTGAAAAAATGCTACCCATACAACCACTTCTGTAATAAGCACAGTTCTCTTGGAAAAGGCATGTATTAGTCACATATTTTATTTTCTGAAGCTTTGACATCTTGGGCACTGCTGATCCTGAAGAGACTGTCCCGTCCCAGGGCTAGCAAACAATTTGCCAAAAAACACACTTTTCATGTACAAACCAAACAATCCACAGTCCACACCCCCAGCCACCTCCCTGTCTAACTCTCACACACCAAACCAATGTTTCCTAGGCCCTAAATCACCCCAGAGCCAGGTGTCACATAAGTAGAAACTGCCCCTATTGCCCAGAGCCCTCCAGAATTATTGTAAGTAGCCAACCTTACAGTGCTTACCCTGCCTAGCCTGGCCTTTCTCACAGAAGCCACAAGAGCTGCTGCCTGCCTATGCTTTCCCTCCCTCTCCTGCCTCTGCCCAGCCCTGTGCTCCCTGTATGTGGCCTGTGTGGCAAGCCTGCCCCCTCTTCTTGGGAACTCTAAACAGTAAACCTCTTTCACAGGAGCTTGTCTGTGTTCACCGGCTCACCATACCTGATTAAAATGAATTCAAAGTGTACTTAAAGAAGAGCATCACCCTACCTAGAGGTCTCTGGCAACGCAAACCACACACTCAAAATGGGGAGGACTCTTGTGACTTTCTGATTCCATCAATCTCCACCAGTGGGACAAAGGACTTCCAGGAGGGCAGAGGCCAGCCCTGCTGAACAGAGTGCGTTTGGTGAGCCTGGTGCTCTTGCCTTCCAGTGACAACTTTAGTAGTTGCTATCTTAGCTGGGAATTGGACAGGACGAAGGAAACCTTCCAAATCTGCCTTCGTTAGCCTACTTTTACATCCTCCCGCAAGGCTCAACAGTGAAAGCTTAACCAGGAAAGAGTCTAAAGACAACCACTGGGACAACAAGGAAAGGCAGACGCTAAGAAAAATGCGGGGACTCTGCAGCCAGTCTTGGGGAAAACAGAATTCCAAGAGAAGGCTGGATGAGTAGAGAAAAAGAGGACGAGCCCAGCAAGGAAGAAGACATGAGGACGCAGACCTGGGGGAGAAGCAGTCTCGATAAGGAGTGGCTGCGGGTTCCTGACGCCCCTCCTAGACAGAGCTGACCAGCAGGAATGAATGGCTACCAGACACTTTTTGAATGGGTTCCTCAATCATATGAAACTAAATGCATACAATACTCAGAGGAATTCAGCTACAGTTCAGTTTGTCATCTCATCCATTTCAAGTATTTTCTTCTTGTTCTCTTCAACATCTCTCTCAGTGCTATAACTTTCTCCTTATAGCACAAGTGGTGCAAATTTTCCCTGACACCCTACTGTCCCAACAGAATATCTACACATTCAGTCATGCTCCTCTGAAAAAATCGTACACAACACCCACCACAAGGGCATCTCACATTTCAGAGGCTCGGGGAACAAAGCAGGAACAGGTTCAGATGATGGAGGGCCAAAGAATCCCATTCATTCAAAATTTCCAGAGATGTAAGGTTCTGAGAAGGTAACATGAATCTACAACCCTTCGGGAGACCAGGTAGACCGGTCCTTCCCCTTCAGGAGTTCAGTGAATTTGAAACTCCTTCTGCCTATTCAGAGACCTCTGGAAAGCCACTTGACCTTTATACACCAGTATTAACAAACCAGAACTGCATCTAACATCTAATATGAAACAGTCTAGGACACTGAGTATATCCTTGCACCTAACCCTTCTACCAATGACTCGGATACTCTAAGCTCCATTTTACAGATGAGTAAATTTGGGCCCAGAGAAGTTGAGATACCTGTCCAAGCACATACAGTCATCAGACAGGAGAGATTTGAATCCATGAAGTGTCGCTCCAGACCCAGGACTCTCACACCCCCTCTGCTGCCGAAAGCCCAATCCAAGACTAGATCAAAATCAGTCATTTAAAGTACAGAGAAGTAATTGGATCCCAAACCATAAGCCGAAGCAGACAGGGCACAACACTGACAGGTCAGAACTGCCCAGGTGCACACACTGACCTGACCCCACCAGCACCAGAGTCCCCCCACCACTCTCAAACAGCACCACTCTGCTGCTTATTAGCCAGGCAAGCTACACCACACTGCAGGTCCTACATTTTAGGAACTGACAAAACCTTACACATTACATCAAATGGATGGGATATTTTAATCCTGATCTAATAAAACTTAACTACATGAAATTACAAAATAGCAAATAGTACTTCACCTATTAAACTTATTGGTTAAATTAGAATCAGGCATTAATAATGACAGAACAATGTCATAATGCAACACTATATACATCCTAAATGGGCAAAATACAAACCAGAAGTCATTCTTAGCACCATACACTAGGCAATGGGGAATATAGAAGCACTAGGTGTAGAAGCATGGAAGCTACAAAACAAACCCTGCTGTAGGCCTCCTCAGAACCCAGCGAAGTAGGGACCTTGCTGACATGTGTTTCCCTGGAATTTCTCCCCACAACAACCTGGACAAGAATAAACTTCTGTATAGTCTGACCAGCTGAGAGGGCTGCTGTGACGTCTTGTCCCCCACAGCTGAACCACCTCAGTTCTCTTACCCCATTCTCTCATCACATGGTTTCTAAAGTCTTCAAAATCCAAGTCAAGTTCAGTCAAAATCCCCAGGGCACAGTGGTGGGCCCAGGTTTTGAGTACAAGGGTTGAAATAAAGTATGACAACAGCAGATGCCAAAGGAAGGTCCATTATTCCATGACGTGCTTTGTACACCAAGGCTGGGCCAAGAATAATAACTGCTGAACACTTTTGTAGCTATAATTCAATTAATGCAGCTTTTAAAAATAAAAAAGAACTGGCTTAACATTTAAAGATTTACCAGACCACCCAGTAATTTCTGTTATATCAGGATACAATTTAACAAAACATTTAAAACCCATTAGAAAAACTAATTTATCATTGTCTATAAATATTCACACTGCAAACAGGACATAAATTAATAGAACTGGGTTACAGAGTTCAATAGGGCAAAAATAAAAGGATTGGGAAAATATGGATAAAAATATTGGCTTTTCAGATATTTCCTCTGCTAAAAATGTCGAAGAAAGCTACTTAATAAAAACTATTTTTGAAATTCAGTCCTTAAAGATGTGAAAATATTTCCCATACTAAAAACAAATGTTTTTCTATAAAGAAACAGTAGCTACTCAGGTTCTTAGGAAAATGTATTTTATTTGCAAAAGGAAACTAAAGATATAGATTCCTCAAAGTACCATTAGAAGGGCTTCTAAATCCAATTCCCAATCACAACATAAATCCCCTCTAAAACACATTCACAAAGTCATCCAGTGACTATTTAAAAAGCTCTAGATGTATTTGATATTGTTGAAAAAACACACCAACCAAATCACCCAAATACCCATCAAATGATGGGCAAAATGTGGTCTATCCACATGTTGGAATATTATTCTGCCATAAAAAGGAATGAAATATTGCCAAGCATGGTGGTACTCATCTGGTGGTACTCATCCCAGCAGCTCATGAGACTGAGGCAGGAGGCTTGCAAATTCAAAGCCAGCCCCAGCAAATTACGAACACCTTGTTTCTAAAAAAGCGGGAAGAGGCTGGATATGTGGCTCAATGGAAAATGTATGAACCTTGAAGACATTATTCTCAGTGAAGAACAAAGATAAAAAAGGCCAAATGTTATGTAATTCCATTTACATGAAATATCCAGAGTAGGAAAGCTACAGGGGCAGAAGGTAGATAAGCAGGTCCCAGGGACCAAGGAAAAGGGAAAATGGGGAATGATGCTAAGGGCACAAGATTCCTTTTGCAGTGATGAAAATATTCTAAAATAAGACAGTGGTGATGGGTGTACGATTCTGGGAATATACTAAACCCCACTGAACTTCATACTCTGAGAGGGTGAATCTTATGGTCTGCACAAATGTGTCAATAAAGCTGAGCAATAGGGAATAAAGGCTAGCAAACCACTTACACAAAGTTCTACAGTGATTTTTTTTAACAAATGATCTACAGAAGGTAGAAAATATTACTAAATTTGGAACAAAAGACTCAGTAAAAGCATACAAAGGATATTGGCAAGGACTGTTACAAGTTCAGTACTTCGAAAGGATTTTTAAAAGAGATACATACTGCTTGAAAGGAGATTTGCAGTTGAAGAGTCACATTATGCCAAGTCACCTCTCCTTCCAATGCAATGGAGCACTTCCACTTTATAAGTTATTTTGTATGTTACTTTAAAGACTATTTCAAAACCTGTCAGCCCCGGGTGTGTGTTTAGAACAGCAGTTCCCAAACATCAGCCTACAGGCACCACCTCCAGCATCTCTGCCACCCTCAGGCTGTGCTGTTGCTGAGGATTTCTCCTAAACCCACCACCACTGACTTACCTTTTTTTTTTTTTAACCTCATCTTAGGCAATAATGTGCATAAAATTATAAGTTCGATGTGTTAACTTATTTTTCACCATATGCTAAAATAAACCTTTAGTAAATTCAAAATAAATTTGGAATATTTTAATAAATTTAATATATAGTGTGTATATATGTGTGTGTGTAAACACTTTAATCAACTTATCTACAACTTGAAAAACATTGTTTTTAAAAACTGCACACCTGGTAACATATTTATTACTTTTAAAAGTCACAGGAAAGTTAGAATGCTCAGGAAACCACTGTTCAGCAACATTTAGGACTATTCTGGTCCCTAAAGTGAAGCCCACATTCAGTGGGAACAACAGGACAAAGCATGTGGGGATAAAAGAAGAGTGAATGGTAAAGGACAGTGGTGGGCGGCAGGCCTTGAAGAGGGACAGCTGAGGAAGAGGGGTGCGGGTCTCCTCTACAAGTGAGGACAGTTGCTACTGCCACATTCTGCACATCAAACAGCACAGAGCCTGGAAGAGGCTGATGTGGCGAGCAGGGTTCTGCACGGCCCCTACGCCCCTCTGGCCAACACCGGTCACAAGTACACCGACTGACCGCCCCTGAAGCTGGCTGGCCGCATTCAGAAGTCATAGTGCAGGGGTGGGTTCCCAGGCGTTCCTAGTTGGGCATATGGCATTGCACAAGACACCCCCACGGTGCACACTGGAGTCTGGACTCCCCTCCTTCCTACCTCCTTTCCACACTGCAAAGGGGATCCCTCTCCTGCCGGCAAGAACCCACTCCAACCATCAGAGAACACACCTGTCTTTAATCTCCCCACTAAGCACCTGTAATTGCCTCCTGGTGGAGGAAGGCAGAGAATGGGGATGGGGGAGGGTGTCATTTCCTGTCCCTTTCTTGCCCATTCATCATTTTCCTGAAAGCTAGATATAACAATTTTATTTTGACATTCTATGCAGAAAAATGAAATATAAGTCACCTCAGACTTCATGTACATCTTGCCCGGACAGGGACCCCGGGCTCCAGCCTGGGGCTCATCAAACAGCATTTTCCAGCATTCCCCACAACTCAGGCCTGGGCACCAGGCCTGGAGACCCTGTGAAGAGCTGATTGCTTTGACAGTGGAAGAGTATGACAAAACCAATCTCCAGGGGTATTGTTTTAACTTCATGACTCATGACTTTTCAAATAATTTTATTCCTAGCATCTCTATATAGTTTTCCAGTGAATATTAAACAATCAGGTAACTTCATTACTAGCAATTAAGATTAATATTTTAATTAATATTCTCAGAAATTCATGAAAACATTTGTCTCACAGAATACAAGCCAAAATTATAATCAGATACAACACCTCTCCTTAGAAATCTAGCAGAGTGTTTCTCAAAGTGTGGTGGGAGGGCTGCATGCAATAGAAATGATGTAGGGAGACAGCAGTGGGCTGGCAAGAGTGGAGTTTGAAATGCACTATGTGACACTGACTAGGTCAGAATTTCTGGGGGTGGTGGCCAATAATCTACATTTTAAATAAATCTCCAAACAATTCCTAAGTACCTAATGCCGCTTCTGCACTACTTGAACCAATTCTTCCCACCATAATGCCATGAAAACAGGACTCTCATAGGTCGTTGTATAGCTAAAGTTAATTAAAAAAAAAATCAAGGAATAAATATTTAAGATAAGGTTGCAAGATAAAAGGCTCTCTTCCATTAGATTCTGGCTGAAGTTTGATTCCAGGTTGAACTGTAGCCATGAGGGGACACTCTCCACCTCAAGTACAATGCTACCTATTACTGTACCTAAAATGAAGCAATCTTTTCTGACCTTCACCTTAAAACACAGCACCCTCTGTAAGAGGAATGCCATCCCTACACAAAGATTAAAGGGTATTCTAGTGTAACTTCTCATTCATTATTTTTCAATGCTGGGTCTTTGACACTACAATCAGGTTGAATTGGTTGGCCAGTAGTTCTCCAACTTGGTTGTGTGCTTGGGACTGCTGAAGATCTTGTTTAAAACAAAGGCTACTAGGCTCTAATAATCTGCATTCTAACAAGTCCCAGGAGATACTGGTAACGCTTGGTCCAGAGCTGAGACTTTGAGAACCATTGGTTTAATCTAATGCTAGTCTCCTCCCAGCCAACATAATTTAGAATTCACTGTAAATTTCAATCACTGTAAATTTCAAATACTTTCACCTAGCAATGCTCCAGCCACTTGCTGTAGGGCTTCTCATGTAGGACTCTTAATGCTGAGTACATGGATTAAGTTCTTCAAATTTAAAAAAATGTGATAAGCAAGTCCTTTCTTGGCAACTCAAGGAATTAGGACCCTTCCTGTTCCTCCCCCAATTCCTGTCCTCTTTCTGACCCTACAGCCCCTTCCTACCCTGCACCCTCAGTCTTTCTGTCCTATTGTATACTTCCTAAAGCAGGAAAGCCATAGGAAGGGCAGAAGGTCCCTCTGTTCCTGTCCTACGGAACTGCACTTTCTTAGCCAGAAAGCAAGACATGTTCCCCACACCTAGAAATTTATTTGGTGATCACATCACAGGACTGCAGCTGTACAGATGGAGTCAGCAGTGAGTAATGCACCTAGGAGCAAAACGAGGTCAAGGGTAAACTCAAGAGTCTCTAGAATATCAGAATCCCTCAGATCTCAATATTTACATTCTGGTTCTTTGAGGGAATAAATGTACTCTATAACACAGATTTCCCATTCAGAGGTAGATTTAGAATTTGCACACTGCAAAAGGGCACCCTGTTCTCTTGAAGTAGCTTTTGACTCCATCTCATCAAGATTTAAATATACATTCCCAGCATCAGGTTGTAACTGACAAACTGAACATGCGTTCAGTTCATCCTTCCCAAGACAAGCAGTTTCTAGAAAGTAAAAAGTTCTCAGGAGCAAGGTAAGAAAATGTATTTGCTACAGTTTAAACATCTTTGGAAGATCTTCAGGAGTTCAATCATCTTTTAAATTTAAACATACAGCTGATACTTAATTCGGGGACCACGCTAAAACTATTTAGGAAGTTTTATTTTATTTATTACTTTTAAAGTAAGTTTATTTTCCTTTTAAATTCAATTCCTTATATAGGCTAAGATACATATGCTTAAGAAAAAAGTGTAAACCTGGAGAATAAATATAGAATTACACCAAAATGGAAGGAACTTAAGAATGTTTTTTAAAGTGTCGGCAATAAGCTGGTTAAATTTTGTAAAAACTACATTAACATTATAATTTACCATGTAGTATAAAAATATGGCTTTTTACAATTATTGTTAAAAAAAATGCCTATACACAACAAATACTCTAACCATAGTGTTTTCCAGAACCTGAAATGCCCTCTTCATTTGAGAAGATGTTAAGCAATACTCCAAATCAAAAAGATTTGTTACAAACAAAAAAGTCCTTCCAACAAAGTCCTTCGGTATCCATTTGCTCAAATGTGACCACTGATCTTAGATTTGGCCAAACACTGAGCATGGTTGCAGAGGGCACATAGACTGCTCTGTGTCATCTGCCACTAGAGAGCAACCACTGAGATGTAATCCTGCTGCTTTTTAAAGTGCAAAACAGTTCTGCCTGCTTTCGTGTCTATATTCTGTATTCAGTATGAATGTTCATTTCCATGGTCTGGAAAGAACAATCCATTTCTCTTTTGAGGTGTTAAATATTAAACATAAAAATAAATCAGGTCTTCTTTTGAGAAATGTCTGTTTAGTGCTTTTGTCCGTTTATTGACTGGGTTGTTTTTAAGTTTTTGTGGTGCTAAGTTTTTTTGAGTTCTTTATATATCCTGGATATTAACCCCTGTCAGAGGAGTAGTTGACACAGATTTTCTCATTCTGTAGGCTCTGTCTTTACACTCTTAACTGTTTCCTTTGCTGTACAGAGGCTTTTTAATGTAATGCCATCCCACTTATTGATTCTTGGTTTTATTTCATACATTGTCGAAGGGACTACAAATTAGTACAACCACTTTGGAAAGAAGCATGCAGATTCCTCAAAAGACTACAAATAAAACCACTAAATGACCCAGCTATCCCACTCCTTGGTATTTATCCAAAAGAACTAAAATTAGCATATTATAGTGATACAGGAACAGCAATGTTTATAGCAGTGGAATTCACAATAGCCAAATTATGGAACCAGTCTGGATACCCATCAACAGATGAATGGATAAAGAAAATATGCTATTTTACTCATCCATAAAGAAGAATGAAATTATGGCATTTGCTGGCAAATGGATGGAGCTGGAGAACATCATGTTAAGTGAAATAAGCCACACTCAGAAAGTCAAAAGTCAAATGTTTTCTCTCATATGTGGAAGCTAGAGCAAAATAAGCGGGGAGGGAAGGGTGGGTAGGTGAATCCATAAAAATAGAGGTGAGATCAGCAGAGGAAGAGGGGTTTGAGGAAAAGGAGGAACTACAAAATGAAACTGACATATATGAATATGCCACAGTGAGTTCTACCTTTATGTACATCTCTAAGGCACCAATTAAAAATACATAAATAGAAGGAAGACCAGTAAAGTAGAGGAAGGGGAACAGGGTGAGGCAGGGAAAGAAGAAGAAAAAAGGTCTGTGTGAAACATTGTTCACTACTCTTTATCAAGGTAATAAGTTAACTTTTCTTTTAGAAATGGTCACATTTGAGCTGGGAGCAGTGGTGCATGTCTGCAATCGCAGCTACTTGGGAGGCTAAGGCAGGAAGATGGTAAGTTTGAGGACAGCGTGAACAACTCTGTCTCAAGAAAATTGTTTTAATTTTTTACAGGCTGAGGATGTGAGAGCGCATTTGACTAGCACGTGCAAGGCCGGGGTTTAATCCCCAGTACTGAGAAGGAAGGAAAGGAGGGAGGGAAGGAGAGAGGGAAAAGAAAATAAATTATCATATTTAAGTATGGAAATAAGGTTATAAAAATCACCATTAATCATCAGTAGGAAATACATAGGACATTTACCTATCATAGAAAATTCTTTATAGAAGCCACCTTTTAAACTATATCAAACAGATCAATTTCCATAAAAATCACCTTGATGAGCATCCAGTTAAAATGTCAAGGCTTGTAATACCACCTAGTTACTTCCTATTTTGCAATGAACATTAATGACACCATAACAAAACCTATGTCAGCTTGTGTCTGTGGGTCTTGTTTTTAATGCTTTGGGTCTTGTTTTTAATGCTTTGCTAAAAGAAGCAGAAGTTAGTACCCATTCTTTCTTGATGAATAATGCCAGCTAAGCTGGTTAGGAAAAAACAAAATCAAAAAACAAAAACAAGTTTACTGAAAGTATGGACTTAGGAAAGATCATTAAACACAGATTCTATCAGTTGCTTATAACCTGTTTACTGAATCCACTGTAACTGGTTCTCAACCAACATTGCACATACATATAAGTACATGATAAAAATAAATATGAAACAATAAGGAGCAAAAGGCAACAAAATAATGAGTACAAGGCAGAGGAAAGAGAAAAGCTTCTAAGAGTTGTAAGATTTAAGGATATGTTAACACTTCCACCAAGGAGAACAGACTTCATAATCTGATACCCAAATTCAAAAGAAATGCTCTGAAATTAGGTCATCCAGCACAGGAACCAGGGCTTTTTGAAAAGTATTATAGTTAGAGGCAAAAGATCAGAAAAAGAAAATATTGAAAAAGTAAAAAGAACTACTTACCTAGAAATTGCTATTAAAAACATGCTGAATAAATTTCATAGCTTTTAAAACCCTATAGGAGGGGGGTGCGAGTTAAAGAAAAGGCCTATGTCAGAAAAGAGCTTTGAAGCTCTTCCAGGATGGAGAGCAGCGTCAGCTCAGGCTTACTTCAGAAACTCAGGCTGTCCCATCAACCACGTCCACTTGCTCCATAACTACCCAATTGGTAAATGACCCTTAAGGGTCATTTTAAATGACCTACTTGGCACCAACACTCTTCACCTTCACTCCACTCAGCCACTCAGCAAACCAATGCTCCTTTTTTTTTTAACCTTAGAAGATACGTGGTTTATTATATATGAATTTCCCCTTATAGATGAATCTGAGGTTAAAAATTGGTTTTTGAGGGCTGGGGCTCAGTGGTAGAGCAGTAGCTCAGTGGTAGAGCGCCTGCCTCGAACGTGTGAGGCACTGGGTTCGATTCTCAGCACCACATAAAAATAAATAAAGACACTGTGTCCATCTATAACTAATTTTTTTTAAATTGGCTTTTGAAATGTTTGAATTATGCCATTTAAATAAGTAGTTATTTTACCCTTTTAATTGCTTTTTTAAAAAATCTTACTTAAGAATTAAAAAAAAAAGAAAAAGTGTTTCATTCTCATTCTGTCCAGAGAGAAAAAGGGAGATACTGTATTTCACCATTTGGTATAGAATCTCAGTGAAAAATAGAGGTTTATTCTCAAACAGCATGTAGGTTAACAATATTTTGAGTCAAGAAATAAGAAACATAACTCTTTTCAACAGAATTATTCAACAAGTTCATGGAGGCCAGACAATAGTGATCAGCTGTTGGGCCCAGGCTGCTGCTCTGCTCTCTCGAGGAAACTGGTAGACTCTGTTTATAAAATGAAAAACAGAGGGAAGGCCATTAGACTGCCCCTGACATCTTCATTATCTGGAACAGCTCCACCTCTGAAATATTCCACGTCAACAGTCCAACTTCAGACAAGACCTCCTGTCTCTTCATCTCCTGCTTACCTACCGACATGTACTCCACTGAAGACTCTGATTACCTGAGCTTCTCCACTGTACCCATTCATCTGCTCCCTGACTCCAGCGCAGTGGTTCTCAGCTGGAGTGACTTTGCCTCTCCAAAGACAGTTGGCGATGTCTGGAGACATTTTTGATGCTCACAATTGGAGGAGGCTGCTACCAGCATCTAGAAGGTAGAGGCCAGACGTGTTGCAGAACATCCCACAGTGCACAGGCGAGAATTACAAATGCTCTGGACGTTGAGAAGCCCTGCTCCACACAGCCTTCTTCTATAACAAGGTCCCTTTGTTCAGTGACTCTTGGAACAGTTTAACCTCAATTCTACTGTCCTTTCATCTTTCTGACAAAAATGTTCCATAAAACCAAAACCTCAATCAACTGACTCATACAAATTTTCTACTTCTCAATTTGGCCTACCAAGTTCAACAAAAGCTAAATAAATAAATCACCCAGCCACAAGAATGGCTGCCTCTACATATTCAAATTCCCACTTTGGTGGGACTCTTAACATCACCAGACAGGTAACCCTTTATGTGCGTTTCCAGTCTTCCCCTCAACTCCTATCTGTTCTTCTCAATGATTATTCTAAACTTTAGTACTTCCCTCAATCCCTGCCCAACCGAACCAACACTCGGCGTCAGCAAACTCATTTCCTTCATTTAAGAACTTTTGCTTCCATCAGACGAGAACTTCCACACATTTCTCCACCATCCCACAAATTCATCTGTCTGTCCCCGCCCTTCTGCCCAGCCCTCCCAGGAGAGTAGAAGTGTCCCCCATGTCCCCGTATAGACCTGACCACGGCCTCTGCTCTGGATATCCTCCCTTGGCCTCCTCTGGGTCCCTGCCTCATCAATCACCCTCTACCTCCACTTCCTCCTCTTGCCAGCCCTTTTCACCTCAGCAGAAGTAAATGTTCCAATTTCCTCCTGGGGCAAAAAGCCCACGAATGAACAAAGCCTCCCCTAATTCCTCCTCCCCCTCACTCTTTCTCCTTACTCCACACCACTTTTGGTCCACTGCCCGCTGCTCACTAGAACTCCACAGCAGAGGCAAATGACTTCTTGTTAGTCAACTCTGGGTTCTTCCATCCTTGATTTTGGAGCTTTAATGCAGATTGCCAAGCCCTCTCTTAAGATTCTCTCATTTACTATTTGTGGTTACATGCTCCCCTTTATAGTTCCCCACCTCTTTAGTTCTTCTCCCAGTTCTTAGATGATGGTGTCCTGCAGGTCTGGCTTCAAATCTCATGACTAGACTGTGCAATCCATGCCCCAGTAGCTTCAAATCCAATCCCCAATCCTGACCTCTTTTAACTAAGTTTTCCTAGCCAATGACACCACCCCCTTCCCAGAATACTGCAACCTTCCCAAATTTCTTACTCTCACACATACAACCAAGTCATGTTAGTTTATAATCCATGTATCTGGGATCTGTCCTATCAGATCATTCTCTCTGCAACCTGCCTAATACAGGTCATTATCTCCCATCCAGAACATCTAAGAAGAATGATAAATATACATGAGTAAAAAAAATGGAGGTTCCTTTTATAAGCAAGAATGCTACACAAATACAATGACATTCAAAGGAACACAGAACACTGGAATTCATTTTTAAAGAATGAATTCTTATACCAAAAGAATTTAGACAGATCATTTAATCAGCCAGGCTTGGGATTCCCAACTACCCAATAAAGAGTAAAAGAGATAAATATAAGGACCTGAGAACCATAACATTCATTTTGTGATTTTATTTCTAACAGACATTACAGATAGTTCATACCTCTAAATATATGCTATACTTGTGACATATGCAAGATATTATTGGTGCCAAAAGGCATGGCTGATTTGTCTCCTTTGATGCCAAAATGTATCAGGCATATCCTGGTTTCCATCACTTTCAAAAACGAAACCTTCAATTGCAAATGTCAAAGAAATAAAATGTAAGCAAAAAAAAAAAAAGCCAAGAAAAATCATGATGAAATTGATTGTGTGTGTGTGTGTATGCTAGTTCAAAATAATTTCATCAGGAATCAAGTAACACAGAGTAATGAGTTAGTAGTAAAATGAAGTGCCATAAACCATTCTGACAGTCACTAACATTATGAAAACAGCTCTTCCTACCAGAGAATTCCCATAGCGTGAAAGTCAAATACAGCACAATACATATGCAATACGAGATCATAAAAAGATTCAGGGTCTGCTTTTCAAAGATCAGGTTCTCAGAGAAGGATAAGAACTAAGCTGTAAAAATGCAGTCTGAATTCCACTTGAATACTATCATCCCAATCAAATGAGAGGCACCTGTTACTCTTTTGACATTTTGAGTTCAGTTCTTTCATTGTCTACTAAGCTTGAAGTAATTCTCAATTTTAAAGCAGGTATAAAAGGAGAAGGTATAAGAAGAGGGTGTCAGGCAAAACAACTACAAAGTTGATACTGACAAACCCTAGGGTAAATGAGCTCTGGAGCCAGAGACCCCAAGTTCAAATTTCATTTTCACCACTTACCAATCTTGTCATTTTAATAGTTCACTTAATTTACCTATATTTCATTTTCCTCATTCTGTATAACAGAAACAAAACAGTACCAACTTCCTATGTAAAGTGGATTGGACAATCCTGACTCATTGTAAACACTATAGAGATGTCAAGGAGTGCTATCAGTAGTGTTAGTTTCTTCACTAGTTTTGGACTGTATATTACGTGAGAGGGAAAATTACAGCACATGCCCAGACTCCAGTCTACCATTGGACACCAGGAATTTTGTTCATAGTTCAAAAACGATATCATTTCAGCTGATATCTCCCACCTGGATCCTCTAGGAGCTCGTAATCAAATCAAATCACCAAGACCATATCATAGAAGATGAGAAATATAAAGAAGCATAATTCAATATACAGTTTATCTATACAATGGAAAATTATTCAGCCTTTAAAAGGAATATAGTTCTCACATGTTACAACACGAATCAACTTTGAAAAAATTATGCTAAGTGAAAGCAGCCAGTCACAGATGAACAAATATCATCACACTACTTTAACTACATGAGGTACCTAGAATAGGCAAACTCAGAAACTTAAGGCAGAATGGAGCTTGCCAGAGCAGGAGAGAAGAGGAAAATGAGAATTAACTGTTTAATGCTTAGTGGGTGCAAAATTTCTTTCTTTCTTTTTTAAGTGACCTTTTTTTTCTTTAAATATTGTTTTTAGTTGTAGATGGACAATACCTTTATTTATTTGTTTATGTGGGGCTGAGGATAAAAACCAGTGCCTCACACATGCGAGGCAAGCACTCTACCACTGAGCCACAATCCCAGCCCTCTTTCTTTCTTTTTTTTTTTTTTTCCCCTCTTTCTTTTTTTTAAATGGTACTGGGGATTGAATCCAGGCAAGCTTAACCACTGAGCTACTTTGTATTTTTTGTTTTGAGACAATCTGGCTAAACTGCTGAGACAGGCATTGAACTTGCAATGTTCCTGCCTCAGTCTCAAAAATTGCTGGGATTACAGGTGTGTACCACCATGCCCAGCAAGGACAGAGTTTCTGTTTGGGATGATGAAAATGTTCTGGAAATGGATGATGATGATTGCACAACACTGTGAATATGCTTAATACCTCTGAACTGTATACTTAGGAAATGGCTAAAACTGTACATTTCGATGTGTATATTTTACAATAAAAAGAATCATTAAAAATGTACAGCACATAAAACACATATGAGCCTTAATGGTATTAATATAAAGGACAAACTACTCATCCTTAAGTTCCTAACTAAGGACACCACAGGAGTCAATATCAACTCTTAACTGACCTTGGTTTAAAGTACACACCTAAAGATGAGTATATACCCTGAAATTTTCATATGGAACATTATTTCACTTTGTTGATTAGGTAACCCTTTTAGCTCCTTAAAGGTAGAAAGGGAAGGAGAACTATACTGAGGACACCCGTGTTTACACAAGGCCAATATAAAGCTCCACTTCAAATACCTCAAGTAAGATAACAAAGACACAATAAAAGTGAATTTAATAAATTAACATCTATCCAGAATGGCTTGGAATGAAGGATTATAGTTAGGATAATTTAACTATCTAATAAACTGGTAATTACCATATCAAATATCATTCAAAGAACAATAATTTTCAAAGAACTAGAATGTAAATTCCAAAGACCTAAAGGCAAGACCAGCCTGATAATAAAAGCAGCACTCATGTAGCCTTGAAATATGCTTAGCTTTGTTCTAAGCTTTTTTTAAAGAGAGAGAGAGAGAGAAAGAGAATATCTTTTTTTTTTTTTTTTTTTTTTTGGTAGATGGACACAACACAATGCCTTTATTTTTTTTTTTATGTGATGCTGAGAATCGAACCCGGGTCCCACCCATGTTAGGCGAGCACTCTACCGCTGAGCCACAATCCCAGCCTATAAGCTTTTTATATATGTATCAACTCATCTTCTAAGTATTCTTCTCATTCCTATTTTACAAACGATGAAACTGAGGTATATAAGGGTCAGGTATACATGGGACATATACCTTGCATGGGCTCACTGAGCTGCTAGTAACAAGAGAGAGAACCAGAACATAAAATCTAGAAGTGTGGTTCTGCCATGTGTATTTTAACCACTTATTCATTATCTGTTGGTGACAATAATAAGGGATGGACCACAAGTATAAGCAAACTCAAAATACAAGGCAGTTTAGGAGTCAAATACAATAAAAGTCCCAAAGAAACCACCAGATTGCCACACAAGGTAACACATGATGTCCATGACTGCATAAAGGAAGGTGAAGTCTGTTCAGTACACTTAATGTTTAAGAAGACAAGAAACTGTTTAGCACTTAAAAAAAAAAAAATGTAGCCAAAAGCCAATGATTTTCACTTCTACACAAAAGGTAAATACAAAAGGTATTTACTAAGCAATCTTTTTCACCATTTATCTCAGGGATTTGTTTGTCTGTTTGGTTTGTTTTTTGCAGTACTGAGAATTAAACCCAGAGTTCACATGTGGAAGACAAGCACTCTATCAACTAAGAGACATCCCAGCCCTTTCTATTTTTGGTTTTGAAACAGGGTCTAAGTTGCCCAGGCTGGTTTCCAACTCGTCATCCTCCTGCTTCAGCATCCCAGTCACTCAACCATGTGCCACCAATGTTGCCATTGTGTGTGTGTCTCTCTCTGTGTGTGTGTGTTGCATATGCATGCACAGGAGGATCACCAATTAAACTATCCAGGTGTTTTAATTCCAGGAATATGAGAACTTAATAAAAGATACTAGAAAGTGTCAAATCATTCAGATATTTGAGTGAATAAACTCATAGAATTGTGTGACTATTATTAAAAAAAAAAAAACACTACACAGAATCTAGTGTTTGATCACTATTAGAGTTTCTTTAAAAAAAAAAAAAACATGAACACTGGCACATGCCTGTAATCACAGTGACTCAGGAGGCTGTGGCAGCAGGATTGTGAGTTCAAAGCCAGCCTCAGAAACTTCGGGAAGCCTTAAAGAACTCAGTGAGACCCTGAATAAAATACAAAATACGAAAACGGGCTAAATAAAATACAAAAACAGGCTGGGGAATGTGCCTTAGTAGTTGAGCTCCCCTGGGTTCAATCCCAGGTATCAAAAGGGGAAAAAAATCCTTTAAGTCATAGGTAGACCTAAATTTTAATGGTGGCTCTGCTATTTAGTTGCTGTAAATATTCAACAAGTCAATTTCACAGATTTTTTTTTCCTCTGTAAATTTGGGGATAAAAATTCCTAACTCGCAAAGCTTTTGTGGGAGCTAAAGAGAAAACACACACAAAGTGATGGACACAGTCCCTGGGAAACAGCAGATGGTCCGACAATGAACAAGAACTATTATTCTCTGCCTTATTCTACTTTGTGCCCCAAATATTAGAAGAATCTAATTTTACCAATCAGCAAATCATTGGCAGACTTCTCAGAATGCGAGGAAGTACGATATACTTCTTTCAAAAATGGAACATACAGAGGGTACTAGAAAACAAAACCATCAAGGAGCCCAAGAATAGCAGAATTCTGCTTCTTACTTCATTTACCCAACACCTACTCCGGTTGGTTTTGTAATAACCCATATTATTCCTGTCGAGCAATATGAAACCCGTGGTTACCATCTAAACATTCCTAGAGAGTCTGTCACTTTTTCGGGGGCTCCCTTTGCAAGGTAACTGTCCTCATTGCTTGAAAACCAAAAAGAAACCCAGAGGCAAGGAGCATTTTAATGAAATGCTGTTTACTGTTCATGCACCTCGGCAGCTGATTGGCTCCCATGTGGATCATTGTCACAATAGACGTGCACAGTACTGCGCCACCGCCGCCACCGCCAGGCCCCCGGCCCCCGGCCCCCACGAAGACGTGCGCGAGGGCGCCAGCTCCAGACTGCCAGGGAAGGCGCGCTCTTCGGCGACACCCAACTCGGAACTCGGCGCTTCCGACCCGGTTCCCGGGGCGGCGGGAGGGCGTGCGCAGGTGGCAGGAACCGACTCGGACCCGCCAGTCTGCTCAGCACAGGCTGGGGACGCGCGGGACGGGGGACGCGGGCCCGCGGGGAGAGGAGGCGGCCGCAGATGAGGCTGAGGCGGCGGGAGAGCGGGGTCCGGGCCCCTCGCCCGGCCGGGGGCTGGGGGGCTCCGCTGGGGTGCCCAGGGCGGGTTACCGCCCCCGGAGTCCCGGGAGCTGAGGGGAAGGGGGTCTCTGCTGCCAGAGCAAAAGCGACGCAGGGGCAGGCGTCCGGCCGCCAGCAGGACAGGGCGCTGCTGTCGCCAGCGAGGACGAGAGAAAGGCGGGGACCCAACCCGGGCGCACAGGTTACCTGGCTCGACCGCCTGCCCGCCGGCCTCCACTTCCGCGGTCCCGGGGTTACCACGGGCGACCCGGCACGCGCCGCGTGACGTCATCCGCGCGCGCCCGGCCCGCCCCCCGGGAAGCGCGGGGCTAGGCGGAGCACTACCGGAGTCCGCGCAAACGCAGTGCGGGCTGGTCTGGGTGCTTCGGAGCGTCGGAGTCCCCTGTAGCCTGGCTGCTCCTGACCGCAGGATCTCCTGGGCACTTAAGAAAAAAACGCTATTGAAATACACGTGTGCACTTCTTATCCCTCGGTCACCTCCGCCGTGTGCAGTGGTGGTGCACACTCGCGCGCTCCAGGGCAGTTGAGCCCCACAGTGTGCCCGCAAGCACTGTTAGAGATCACGGGGACACGGAGGGGTTCGAGACAGAACACGGAGATTATCTTCTACTTGAGGAAGCGGACTTTCAGTGGCTGCAGTATTTTTGCTCTATTTATGCGTTCTTAGAGATAAATGGGTGCAAGGAAAAGTGAATTGCGCAGAAGCTGAAGGAGAGCGGCCGCCTCTTTAATCTGAGCCTTCTAAAGAGGCTCCTTAAAGTGGGATGAGAAGGAGCCAGCTCTGCGAAGATCTGAGGGAAGAGCAGCCACCATAAGGATCTGTGTGTGTTAAGTATGGGGAGGAGGCCACCTGCAGTCGGTGCCCTCGAGAAAGAAGTTAGGGGAAGAACAGAGGATGAGATCAACAAGGCGAGGAGAGGCCTGATCATGCAGAGACGTTCTGGGCTGTTGTAAGGAGCTTGCATCTATTTCAGATGTAGCAGGAAGCTAGTGATGTGAGAAGGACAGGATCTAGCATTATAAGACTATCTGCTGAGTGTGTGTGTCTGGTGACCTGCTGGGAGGCAATGATTGGTGAAGAAAGACAAGTTGCTTTTGCCAAGATCAGGAAAGATGCCATTGAGAGAGATGGACAAGTTTAAGGAATAATTTGGAATAGGTATATGTGACCCGCTCAAGATGGATTAGATGAAGGTGATCAAGAAAAGGAAGGCGTCAGAAATGACTCCTAAATTCTGGGATGAGCAAAATAGCTATATCATACAATACAAGATTTGTTCCTCCTTTCAACCCTAATTCCTTTGCCTCCTTCTCCTCTTACCTCTGACCATCTCCCTCAGTTTCTTTCCCTTAACCCTTTTCCCCCTTGGTGTTGTGCTAATCAGAGCCTATAAATCCAAATCCTTCAGCAGCCTTGAGGTTAGCATGAAGGAGCAAAGCCTATGGATGGAGACAGAAGAATTGAAGCTCTTGATCTCCTCACCTCTAGTTGACTTTTGCCAACCAGGAATACCAGCCCAGTGATGTTGGGTCTTCTAATTTTTTAAGAGAAATGATTATAAAGAGATTTACATGAAATCTCTCAAATTTTAAACTTTTGTCAGTAACTCAAATTTTGTTAAACTTTTGTTGTGGATGAAGCAAAACACATCTGCTGGCCAGATGAGGCCTGCAGGCTACAACTTTGCCTCTCAATGGATAATTTTTCAGAGTGATAACTTTGTTCTTTTGTGACGATTCCAGGAAGCTGACAACTCTCAACTCACTCCACCCAAAGCTTTCTAAAAATTTTTTATTCAAATACCCCAGTTCCACTTAGAGGTCTAGTTGACATTTGAAAAGTTAAATTATCCTCTTCCCATGCCGCATGTATTCTCTCAGTTTTCATCAATACCCACCCAGTGCCCAGTCTGAAATCCAGGGTCATCCCAGACACTTACCGCTCGTCCACAGTCCATCCCATATTTATGGCATCTGTCCTGCACCTTTGTCCTTGTTAACCCCTGCCCTTTTCACACCTTTCTTGGGGTGAGTTGCTTGACTTCCTTACACTTCGTTTTCTCATTTATAATGAGAGAATTGAACTAGATCATTCCTAAGATCTGATCCATTTGTAAAATTCTGCTTAATTAAGTCACCAAATATATCAGAATAGTTGCCTAGAATTTGAGGAGGTCTTTCTCCAGCCATGACATTGCCAAGGATGTTGTGACTAGAATGACTGGAAAGATCGGACTTGATATCCGCTCCCCCGCTGTGATTTGGTGGATTGGATTTCATTTGAAAAGAATTTCTGATGTGGCTCAGGTGAATGAGTCCACTAGAGGAGTGAGTGACAAAGCTCATTGACTGTCCCTCAATATCCAGTCTCTTCTTCCTAGTAGCAAACCTCCAACTTTAAGTAATGGAAGGGCCTTATTTTAGCTTGTCGTATATCCAGAAGAAAAACATTTTTTTGAGCTGTGGCCCTTTGACGAAGATCTGACTAATGGCTATAAAATAAATGTGGCAAGTCATGATGACTATCTTTAAAAAACATCAGTTTCTCTTCTCATCCTCCTTCCTTTGATTGGGATGCATATGTGCCAGCTACTTCTAAAGCTGTATGTCAACTTCATGGATCATATGTCATCTTTCAGAGCCTTATGGGAGAGATAAAAATCTGGTCTCTGAGGACTTTTGTTTTGTTTAAAGATTTTGACAGGCTGGGATTGTAATTCAGTGGTAGAGCACTTGCCTAGTATGTGTGAGGCACTGGGTTTGATCTTCAGCACCACATAAAAAATAAATAAAGGTATTGTGTCCATCTTCAATTAAAAATTTTTTTAAAAGATTTTGTCTTTGGGGCTGGGGTTGTGGCTCAGTGGTAGAGCACACTCTCCTCGAATGTGAGAGACCCTGGGTTCGATCCTTAGCACCACATAAAAATAGATAAACCAAATAAAGATATTGTGTCCATATATAATTAAAAAAAATTTTTAAAAAGATTTTGTCTTTGAATTCTAGAATCAGACAACACTTCATTCCATAAAATGAAATAAGTATGTCCCTGAGGATTTTTTGAATAGGGCCACTGTTTAAGTCAGCTTTTTCACTGCTGTGACTAAAGGATCCAACCAGAACAACTACAGAGGAGGAAAAGTTTATTTGGAGGCTCATGGTTTCAGGGGTCTCAATCCACAGATGGCAGACTCCATGCCTTGGGGCTCAAGGTGAGGCTGAACCACATGGCGTAAGGCACACCCGCAATTCCCACCTTCTCTGATCACACCTCACCACTTCAGTTACTACTCCTTAATCCCATCAGGGGATTAATTCACTGATTGGGCTAAAACTCTCAGAACCCAATCATTTCTCCTCAGAACCTTCTTGCATGTCTCCCATATAGCTTTTGAGGGACACCTCACATACAAACTACAACAGCTACCATACCAATTTTGAACTATCTGCCTCTGTATTTTCCAAAAGAAATAAGCTGCTCTTTTATTGAAGTCACTTTATTTTGGGTCTGTTTCTTCCATCAAATCTAATTCTAACTGATATGAAGATTAGGCATCCCCCCCACACACCCCTCAAAAAAAAAAAAAAAAAACAGGAAAAGCATTTGCAGCTTTTATGCAGACCTGATGGGAAGAAACAGGGTCCTCTTGAAGGAGATAGAGACACACATTGGCCTATAAGAAGGATTGCCTGAGGCAGTAACTCCTAAATTCAGTTTCTTAATAATGCAAACACTTGACCATTTCTAGACCCATTCATCAGAGCCTCCCTGGTATCCCCACCTTTCCCTACTAACAGAACCCTTATTCAATGAAGAAAACCCATTTACATGAGTCCACTAGAGGAGTGAGTGACAAAGCTCATTGACTGTCCCTCAATATCCAGTCTCTTCTTCCAAGTAGCAAACCTCCAACCTCAGAGAAGATAGGTCCCTTCTCCAGCCCAGTGGATAAATCATAATAAATTGAACTCGGTTATGAAATCCCATTCCCCACTACTCCATGTTCATGGTCCTAGCTCTCTTACAGCTGATGATGGCCACGTGGCCAAATCTGGCCACTGAGCCAGAAGGAGAGGTGCCTATGGGATTCTGATGTGTTCTCCTTATGAAAAGATGGTCCTAAGTATCCCACAGGCCTTTGTTTTCTGGCAGTGTTGCTCCTCTCTTTATTGCTGTGATTCCGGCACGGGAGCAGCCATGCTCCTAGTGCCCAGCAGCCATCCTGTGAGCACAGCTGATGGGTGGGAGGGGGACAGTCAACAAGCAAAGGAAGGAGAGGGTGAGGGACAGTCTGAGTCACTGCTCACATAGTTAAGCCACTAAGCCAGGCCCCAGTCTGAGCCCCTCTTAGTAGGGCTTTTGGTGGTTGATGCTTGAAATAATTTTTTTGTTGCTGCTATTTATGATTTTAAGAGAATTCCAGAATTTGGGGGGGAGTGGAAGGCAGATTTCCCTCTTCACTATTTTCCATATCAAGCCTTGTTTTCCATGCTTAAATAGAAATTGCTGGTGCTCCTACAGTTCCTCCCGTTCTTCTTGTTTCTGTTGTGGCTACTGTCTTCTGGAGGGGCTAAATAGACCCTTACCATGATTTGCCATACTGTAAACAGGATTTAAACTATCTTTAAAATAACTTTTTTGCATACCTGTAATCCCAATATGTTTTTTGGTGTGCTAGTCCCACTCTTTTAGGCTGAACTATAAAGAGTTCACAGACAGGAAAGGGATATTTATGTTCAATAGAAGATGTTATAGAGGCACTGGAATTTCTGGGTGTCCGTGGGCCACCAAATCTCCACCCACTAAAGGAAATAACAAAATAATTCCTCACTATTCTATTATTGACATGGCCCCAGCAGCCCACACAACTTCTCCAAGCTTGTGTATTTTTCTCATTCGTACAATGAGGTACTGTCAATATGTCATTTTATGGGATTTGGGGGGAGACAATTTTCAAATTTTTACAGTTCTGACTACCCCCAGATGTAAAATATAGTCACATAAACCCTTAAGCTCTTAGCAAATTTTCCTTTAAAATAAGAAAATTAGGTGCTGGTGTTGTGGCTCAAAGGTAGAGCGCTTGTCTAGCATGCGTGAGGCCCTGGGTTTGATCCTCAGCACCACATAAAGTAAAATAAAGATATTGTGTCCACCTATAATTAAAAAATAAATATTTAAGGAAAAAATAAGAAAATTAGTCTAAAGCTTGCCTACCATGTCTCTGACCCACTTAATGTCACCAAAGGCCACCCACACTTCATACCAAAGGCAGTGAACATGTCGAAACTTAGATTAGGTTTGCATATCTATCTCCTAAGGTGAGAGCAGTGGCAAAAAAAAAAAAAAAAGAAAAGAAAAAGAAAAATCTAAAACTCACTGTGGGTTGATGAGAGACAAGTGGGATGATTATGTCACAATAAAAATGCAGGATTTGAAATATTTGCAAGATTCTGGAGAAAATCCTACTCGAGGAGGAGAGGTGGCAGATGAAAGATGACTGTGACGATTGCTTTACAATCATGAGCTACACGTCATCTCCGTGACTTGGTCAATGTGTGTCGGAGGGTCACTGTAGGGTTCATATAGAGCTCCATGCCAGGTTAGGCTCCCGGTCTTATCACTGGGGAGCATACTGGTGGCTCATGCCAGAAATAAAGAGGAAGGGGACTCTGGCTCGAACGGAAAGTCTTTGCCAAGGGCCCCGGAGCTGAAAATGATGCTCTTTTTACCAAAGAGCAGAAAATAAGAGGCATGAGAAGAATTCAAGGTGTTGTTACAGAAGAGGCTGGGAGGTGGATACTCCCAAAAGAAAGAAAGTGGCATTCGTGATAAAATAGTCCCTGGAACCAGGGAACCTGGCAACAATGGCTTTCAAAGGATCCCAGTGAAAGTCAACACAGAAGGTGTTCAGCCCTGGGCAGTGCAGAGCCTCCGGCTCCGGAGAAGAGGGTCACTCCCTCTACTGCTATCTCTAGTTTCTCTTCTGTAACACGAGTGAGCTCTGTCAAGCACATTCAATAGGAACAGAGACGTGCAGAACGGAACATTAATATATTCCTGCTAATTAAAGGTGTGTCATATGCTCATTCATTTGTTTTTCTTTCAGCAGCATTGACTGGGTGCTGCCATTTGTTAGATACACATCTGGGCTCTGGGGATACAAAGATGAAAAAATATGTTCCTGACTTCAAAGAACTTCCAGTCTACTGTGGAGATGAAAGTGGCCTATTACAAAAGGGATCAGAGCTCTGAACTTGGGTCCTACATGGGGACCAAATAGCAAAGCCAGGGATAAGGCAGGTGGTGTTGGAAACAAAGGTGAAGACAAGGTGGGGTGGAAGAGGTCAAAGGAGATGGCCCGGGTATTCCCAGGGTAGCCTTTCTGGTTGGCAGACAGGAGAGGCTAAGGGGACTTGAGAGTCTTGGGTTATTATAGGGCAGCCAATCTTGAGACTGGCCTCTTGAAGGAGCTTGGTGCATACTTATTAATTTATTGAAAAACAGCTGAATGAAAGATAAGACTGTACATGATTTTGTTTCCATGGTTCTGAGAGGCATAAAAGTAGTCGCATGAAAATATATTTATTTCCCATGAGTAGGACGGAGGGGTCACGTGTTCTGGCTACATTCAGAGGTTGAGCTCAACAAAGACTTTCACCCAACTGCAGATCTAATGGCATAACTTTGAGAAGGTGCCAGCAAAGCTCTTATTGACGGGCCCCCTCATAATGTACCAGAGTCCCAGCCACCAGGGCAGTCACCCTGTAGGAAGACTCCTTCTACCAACATGCAGATATTTATGTGGATGAAAGCTCATCTTACTGACCTCTGAGGATGGTATTGGAAATAGGAAGAATTGTTGTCCAGTTGTCCTCTAAAACCCCAGTGACTTTATAAGCAGTAGCAAAAACTTGCTATTTGTCACAACCTATAACCCGGAAAGACATTACTCCTGAGATGCTGCAGGATTCAGCCTTTCAAAAGTCCCTGCCCTTTTCCAATTCCATCACTGCCATTAACAACGTTTTAAAGATTCTGACTTTATATCTACTTAATGTTCAAAGTCTTCCAGGACTGATAAACATGACTAAAGGCTTCCACTGGCTGGATGCTCATATGAGCTGGAACTCTGGTTTCAAATAGGAGTTGAGGATAAAAATGCAGAACCTAAAGGCAGGAAGGTAGCTGAGTCCAAGGAGCCCTGGGAAGCCTTTAGGACTCTCTCTTGTCCTCCCATCTCTTGTTTTCAAGCATTTCTGCTTAACTCTTTCTTCCTACATTTATATTCTCTGAACCTCTAGCCAAGCAATAGGCAAAGACAATCAGCTCAGGGATGGGGATGTGGCTCAAGCGGTAGCACGCTCACCTGGCATGCGTGGGGTGCTAGGTTCGATCCTCAGCACCACATAAAAATAAAATAAAAATATTGTGTCCACCAAAAATTAAATAAAATATTTTTTAAAAGACAATCAGCTCAGAATACTCAAGTTTCTATCTCCTCCTTCTAGGAGATACCAGATCTCTTGATTCCAATTCCAAATCACCAAGAGAAGGAATATGATGAAGACCAGTTTAGCTCAAGTGTGAACCCTGAATCCACTCAGCTGTGATCAGGAGGCAGGTCAGATGATATGATTTGGGTTGCTGAGTGCCCTTCTTTGGAAGGGACTGGGAAAAGGAATGATTCCTGAGTTTACTATTTTTGTTGCCAGGAGTGTGGAAATACCCATCCAGCAGATGGAGCAAATTCCCATACTAACTGCACAAGATTTCTGGGTTATTGGTGGCAGGGCATGGCCACATGAGAATGCTGGCTTGCGGAGATGACAAAGATCAATGTTGGCAGCTCAACGGCACTGCTGCCTCTGACGCTTTCCTGCATCCCTGGAAAAGTGTAATTAAAATCTGCAGATGACCAGATGAGATCCCCAAGTTCAATGCCTGCATATTCCTAGAATGTGCATAGCTGTGGCATCTAGTTAAGAATGACTGACACAATAGTTCCAGGAAGGTTCCTTGTACTGAGCCCTGCTCTTGCCAGAAAGCCAGTGTGATTAATTGCTCCACGAGATCTGCGGCGGCTGCAGAGTCAGAGCACCTGGAATGTTCTTTCTCATGAATTCACTTTCTTTTGAGTCATTAAAACCTAATTTGAGGGAAACACAGTTTTTTGCTCTTAAGTACAGAAAGGATGGAATCAGACAAGGAGAATCCTAACCATTCTCTCTGTATTTACCTGCAGCCTTTTTAGAGGAAGAAGGCTACCATGAAGGGGCACATGGGATAGCATCAACATTACTTCCAAAAATCACACAGCTCACTATCTCCAGCTGAGTTTTAAAGAGCAGGAGGCTCACCGTGGAGGTCTTGGGAGATTCTTTTATCACAGAAAAAAACAACAACCCAAAATGTCTCCTGTTTTCCATCAGTGTTTTCGGTTTCATTAAGAGAAACTGTTGGCACTGTTCTGTATTTTCTTCTGAATAAATGTAAACAAGAGAGATATTATTAAACCCAGAGAAGACCGTGGCCAAGACATATAGTGACGATGACATTTTAATGGAGGGGATGTGTAGTCACCTGTCATAAAGATAGTAGGACTGTGATCTAAAGATAACACATGTAAGCAGAAATGTAAGGGATAAACTCCTATCTACACTGTGAATGGATAATGGATAAGGATAAGATAACCAACTTTTGGTGGATAACTGGAAGAATATTCATTTGTGGTTGTTCCTACTACTGCAGGGCTCAATGTGAGCAGTTTTCTTTCTCTGTCCAGAGAAGACTTCATGGTCTGCATTTTCACCCCCTAATGCAGGAATGGCTTTATGTTGGTACCTAGAAATCGGTTTTCCTACCACTTGGGAAGGGTCACAGGTGGTGGGCAGGTGGGAATGAATGACAGTGAGTGGAGGCAGTGTTGGCCCAAGCAGGGACAAGAGGGGAATCTTATCCTGCAGAAGGGTGCTCCTGGGGTGGAAGGCCAGATTCACCTGTGAAGGCAAGGATTGAGGAGCATTCTCTTTGCAAAAGCAGACAGATGGATGACATGTATGAGGAACTTACAGAAGAGAGGAGGAGCAAAGTAAGAATTTATTTATTTATTTATTTATTGGGGGGGGGGTTTACTGGAAATTGAACCCCCAGAGGCACTCAACCACAGAGCCACATCCCCAACCCTTTCAAAAAATATTTTATTTAGAGACAGGGTCTCACTGAGTTGCTTAGGGCCTCACTAAGTTGCTGAGGCTGGCTTTTAACTCATGATCCTCTTGCCTCAGCCTCCTGAGCCACTGGAATTACAGACGTGCACCTCTGTGCCTGCAGGAAAGAAATTTTGATACTACAGTGGGGCTGGATTTTCCTGGGTCTTGTACTTGGTGTTAAAGATGTTGGACTTTTCCTCAAAAGCAATGGCTCAAGCAGAGGAGCGAGACATTTTATTTTCATAAGTTAAAAAGAACTACCACCTATACCAGTTCTATAATGTAGGCACCGTGATGGCCTCATGAAGATAACCCAGGGGAAATTCAGCATCCCTGCAATCTCCTTCAGCCACCCCAAGTAAGTGTACACTTTATGAGACAAAAAGAGCAGTGTGCTTCCTGTGGAAATACGCTCTAGGCCAGCCCTAAAGTGCAGCCTTCTAACAGCCTTGGGTACAGGGCAGCCACTGGGTATGGAGTACTGTTATTGTTCACCCACACAAAGAAACCAAGATGGAGATTAAGTAATTTGACTAGGATTAGACAGCTAGCGACTTCAGAGTGAGGCTCTGAACTGAGGTCTCCTTGATTAGAGTCGGGGTCCCCAGGGCAGTCGCAGTTCATGTTCTACCCATTTCCCACACAAGAGACCACTTGCAGAGTCTCACAACATGCCCACAAAGCCCTTCTCTGGCTGCTGGCATCTGTTTGACTTACACACAGGGATTTAACCTCATAGAAGTGACACTAATCAATGAGGGCAGGAGATGGGAAACAGAGTCCCACATCCTGGCTCCCCACCAAATGATTCTGAGGTATGCTTCATAAAGCCTCCTGCAGGGTCCCCAGCAGGTTGGAGGCTCAGTGGCCCACAGAGGTAACCTGGTCATTAATTTACTTCTTATTGACTTTTCTCCCTTCTGCGTCCCAGACCCCCGACTCCTCCCGAGTGCTTCCTGCTATCAGCTTCTACATAAATTCTTTCCATCTAAATCATTGTTTCAGGGGCTGCTTTCAGGGGAGCCCGAACTAAGAAAGCTCTTAACCAATAGAGTCTATTGCCTCTTTTTTGTAGAGGTTGGAAAATTTCCAGAATATTCCCTGTTATCTGATCTATTTAATGAGCATTTAATGGGTACATGGCCCTGTACCAGCAAGAACAAAGGAGCCACATACAACACCTTTTGGGTCCATTACTTTGGACAAAAGGTGGCAACTCCAAAGAGGGAAACAAGAATAAGTGTTAAGTTCAATCCCCAATATAATAATAATAATATTCAAAATAAACTAATCCCCAGTAATGGGCATTAATGTGTCAGTAGTTTCAAATGTTTGTGCTTTGATTGTCAAATAAAATTGCAAGTATGCTCTGGTAAATCTGAGATATAAAAGTCATATAAAAATTATATCTATTCTTGTAATGTACAATATGTGTACAAAAAAATGTCTTATTAAATATCAGGCATAAACTCTAAGGAATGCACTCAAAGTGATTTTGCCATTTTGCCAACATCATACTGTGCACTGACATTTAGAGTGTATATTATTACAATGCTAGGCTATACATTGTAGCTGTTGTTGTATATAATGTCCGTCACTGACTAAAAGGTAAATATGCTACACATTATTGTATGTTATAAACTTAGAGAGATAAGTGTGCATGTCATAATGTTATAAATAAACAGATTTGTGAAACTAAAAAAAAAAAAAAAAAGAATAAGTGACAGGGAAAGATGACAGTGTTGTATGTAGGTGGCCCTTTCCAGGGGTATGATGGAGCAATAGCACTTATTTCCTAATATATTACTCTTCCAGGATATTAAATGTCTCTGTCAGGGAAAATAATGCCATGCCATTAAGAATTAGTAATATACACTTTTGGATGACATTACCCCATTAATTCCAGTTCTATCTTAGTTGAACACAAATGCTGTTCAGTGTTTGGATGATTTATCAAGATATGAAGTAAAGCTTGCCAAATCTCTAGCTATAGTCATAAATAATTTCAACATCTTTCATTTCACATTTTCAGTTTAAAAGGCCATAATATTGGCAAACTCACCATGGTTGGACTTTATGCCTCAAATTACATTTTGAGCACAAACTCTCATCTTTAAAAGCAGCGTACATACCATGGCTTTTAAAAAAAAAAAACTAAGTCTGATAACAAAATGTAGATTTCTACCTGACTCTTTCATACGGTTTGCAAGAATACTTTGCTTTTCCAGGTGCATTGAGGGTAGCTTGTGGTCCTAAGGAAATGCCAGGTAGCTTGGCCCTGAGCCGTGCTGCCCTGGTTTAGATGTGGATTGTCCCCCAAAGAACTCAGGTTGAAATGTGGTCCCCAATGTAACAGTGTTGAGAGGTGGTGGGACCTTAAAGGTACGTTGGTGCCTTGGGGGTCCCTCCCTAAGCAGGGATTAATGTCATTCTCTGGGAGTGAGTTCTTGTGAGAGGCAATATGGGGAGGTTGTCTTGAAAGCAAATATATGGACTCCTCTGCTCTCTTTTGCTTCCTCTCTCACCACGTGGCCCCTTCTGCCTTACCACCATATTACAAACAGCAAGAGACCCTCACCAGGTGCCAAAAAGATGCCAGTGTCTTTCTCTTGGACTTCCGAGCTTCCAGAACTGTGATAAAAAAGTGAAATTCCCTTATAAATTACCCAATCTGTGGTATTTTGTTATAGTCACAGAAAACAGACAAAGACACATGCCAAATTCCAGAAAGAAGTAGAGTTTACTTCATAGTTAACTGAGGACATTTAGGCTATGATAGCCCTTAATTTCCACTGATTTTTAAGCTTTGTTGAAATAAACCCCCTAGCATTAATTAAAACTATATTTGTGTGATTTGGTCTGTGTGTGAACATACAGAACTCTAGAATGTTCAGAATATTGTCATCAATTCTTATGTGCTGAAGTCCTAGGATTCTGAGGACGTGACACAAGCCAAAGAGTGCAATTCACTAGAATTCTCAAGATAACAGGGCAGGATTTGGGGCACTCAGAAGTGAAGGGAAACTATTGTCCTCTGGAAAGTTTAGTGCCCCATGAGGATCCTGGGGAGAGTCTCCTGGAATCAGCAACATGGGGCTAAACAAGACATTCTGGGGTCACAACAAGGATTATAGCATGGTGTGTGGGACAAGGGGCACAAGATCAGTGGCCCTGAACCCGGCTACACAACCTCTTCTGAAAAGCCCAGATCACTGCAGGCAAGAGATAGGCAAGAACAATTTATGGAGATGCTTGTGAGAGAGAGAGGCGTTGAGTGAAGCAAGGAAAGATTGGCTGTTGACATCGTATTCAATGGAGAGACACTTCCGAGAAAGAAGCTACAACTGATTGTAGTTCAAGTTCCAGAACTACAGAAGAATTAATAACTTTGCACAGGGCGATGAAAGTCTACATAGGTGGCAACATGCACCGAAGAAGCAGAATGAGGGAGTGTGGAACCAAGGCTAGCTGCCAGCAAAGACTGTCACCACCCACTGAACACACAAAGAGCCCCAAGTTCTCTCTTTCTATCCTGATGAAAAATTTGCAACTTTTAAATTGCCGTAGACCAAATAAACTAGCAACTAACATTTCTCAATTTACATTGCTCTTTCCATGAACTTTGTTTGGTATTTTACTCTTTTGACAATGCAATCATGCTTCTTTTATTTTTTTATTGGTTGTTCAAAACATTACAAAGCTCATGACGTATCATCTTTCATACATTTGATTCAAGTGGGTTATGAACTCCCATTTTTACCCCAAATACAAGTTGCAAAATCTCATCGGTTACACATCCATGTTTTTACATAATGCCATATTAGTGACTGTTGTATTCTGCTACCTTTCCTACCCCCTACTATCCCCCCCCCTCCCATTTTCTCTCTCTACCCCATCTATTGTTATTCAATTCTCTCCCTTGTTTTTTTTCCCCTTTCCCCTCACAACCTCTTATATGTAATTTTGTGTAACAATGAGGGTCTCCTTCCATTTCCATGCAATTTCCCTTCTCTCTCCCTTTCCCTCCCACCACTCGTCTCTGTTTAATGTTAATCTTTTCCTCATGCTCTTCTTCCCTGTTCTGTTCTTAGTTGCTCTCTTTATATCAAAGAAGACATTTGGCATTTGTTTTTTAAGGATTGGCTAGCTTCACTTAGCATAATCTGCTCTAATGCCATCCATTTCCCTGCAAATTCTATGATTTTGTCATTTTTTAATGCAGAGTAATACTCCATTGTGTATAAATGCCACATTTTTTTTATCCATTCGTCTATTGAAGGGCATCTAGGTTGGTTCCACAGTCTTGCTATTGTGAATTGTGCTGCTATGAACATCGATGTAGCAGTGTCCCTGTAGCATGCTCTTTTTAGGTCTTTAGGGAATAGACCGAGAAGGGGAATAGCTGGGTCAAATGGTGGCTCCATTCCCAGCTTTCCAAGAAATCTCCATACTGCTTTCCAAATTGGCTGCACCAATTTGCAGTCCCACCAGCAATGTACAAGTGTACCCTTTTCCCCACATCCTCGCCAGCACTTGTTGTTGTTTGACTTCATAATGGCTGCCAATCTTACTGGAGTGAGATGGTATCTTAGGGTGGTTTTGATTTGCATTTCTCTGACAGCTAGAGATGGTGAGCATTTTTTCATGTACTTGTTGATTGATTGTATGTCCTCCTCTGAGAAGTGTCTGTTCAGGTCCTTGGCCCATTTGTTGATTGGGTTATTTGTTATCTTATTGTTTAATTTTTTTTGAGTTCTTTGTATACTCTGGATATTAGGGCTCTATCTGAAGTGTGAGGAGTAAAAATTTGTTCCCAGGATGTAGGCTCCCTATCTACCTCTCTTATTGTTTCTCTTGCTGAGAAAAAACTTTTTAGTTTAAGTAAGTCCCATTTGTTTATTCTTGTTATTAACTCTTGGGCTATGGGTGTCCTATTAAGGAATTTGGAGCCCGACCCCACAATATGTAGATCGGAGCCAACTTTTTCTTCTATCAGATGCAGAGTCTCTGATTTGATATCAAGCTCTTTGATCCATTTTGAGTTACTTTTGTGCATGGCGAGAGAAAAGGGTTCAGCTTCATTTTGTTGCATATGGATTTCCAGTTTTCCCAGCACCATTTGTTGAAGATGCTATCCTTCCTCCATTGCATGCTTTTAGCCCCTTTATCAAATATAAGAAAGTTGTAATTTTGTGGATTGGTCTCTGTGTCCTCTATTCTGTACCATTGGTCCACCCGCCTGTTTTGGTACCAGTACCATGCTGTTTTTGTTACTATTGCTCTGTAGTACAGTTTGAAATCTGGTATCGCTATACCACCAGATTCACACTTCCTGCTTAGAATTGCTTTTGCTATTCTGGGTCTTTTGTTTTTCCATATGAATTTCAGCAATCATGCTTCTTATAGTTAGAAAAACAATCCACCCTCCCCTCCACTGTGAACTTGCCTGTGCCCTCTGCCCATGTGACCCATGCTTATGAATCTCTCTTTTAACTTTTTAATAGCTTTACCAAGGTATAAGTGACAGACAATAAATTGTACACACTCTGAGTGTAAAATTTGATTTTTTGACATTGTATATGCCTGTAACATCCTACGGTTCTAGGTAGCTTTTGTATCATTGTCACCAAAAGACCTGACAAGAACGACTTAAAGGAGGAAAACCTTATTTTGGCTCATGATTTTGGAGGTTTAGTCCACAACTGGCCAAATGCATAGTTCTGAGCTTGAAATGATGCAAAAATTCATGGTGAAAGGGCATGGCAGGGGAAAGCAGCTCAGGACACCATAGTCAGGAAGCAGAGAGAGGACTCTGCTCACCAGGGACAAAACGAACCCTCAAGACACACCCCCAGTGACCTGATTCCTCTAGCCACAATCTACCTACCTACAGCTGCCACCCATTTAATTCATATTGGTGGATTAATCCACTGGATTGGTTACAACTCTCATAATCTGATCATTGCATCTCTGAACCTTCTTGCATTGTCTCACACATGAGCTTTTGGGGGACATATATCCAAATCCTAACTGTTTAAGAATTTCATATACTGGGCTGGGGATGTGGCTCAAGAGGTAGCGCGCTCGTCTGGCATGTGTGCGGCCCGGGTTCGATCCTCAGCACCACATACAAACAAAGATGTTGTGTCCACCGAAAACAAAAATAAATAAATATTTAAAAAAAAAAAAGATCCTTTAAAAAAAAAAAAAAAGAATTTCATATAAATGGAATCCTATGATATTTTCTCTTTTCAGCCTGGCTTTTTTTAATGGCACACCTATTTTGAAGTTGGGCACAATACCTTTATTTTATTTATTTATTTGTATGCGGTGCCAAGGATTGAGCCCAGCGCCACACACATGCTAGGCGAGTGCTCTACCCTCCAGCTACATCCCCAGCCCATCATTCATTCATTTTTATGGTTCAGTAGAATTACACTGTATGGATACACACCATGGTTTGTTTGTCCGTTCACCTACTGAAGGATATTTGAGTTTCCTATTTTTTTTTTTTTGTATGTGGCTATTGCAAACAATGCTGCCAAGAACATTTATGTGTGTTTTGGGGGACATATGCTTTCGTTGTTCTTGGGTAAATTCCTAGGAGTTGAAGGACTAAATTACATGGTTAGCTTTTTAAAGAATTGCCAAACTGCTATCCATAGGGGTCATTCCCTTGTAAATGTCCCCCAACATCACCTAAGAGTTTAATTTCCCACTTCCTCCACATTCTTACCAGTATTTAGTACACTCTGTCTTTTAAATTTTAGTCATTTTAATAAGTTTATAAGGGGTATTGTGTTTAATATGCATGTCCCTAATGACTAATAATATCTAGTATCTTTTCATGTGCTTATTTGCAATCCATAGATTTTTGGTGAAGTATCTGTTGAATTTTTTTTCTCTGTTTTCTATTGGGTTGCTTTCTTATCATTGAGTTTTAAGCATTCTTTATTTATGTTCAAGTCTTTTATCACATATGTACTTTGAAAATATTTCTCTAGTACATGACTTGTATTTTCCTTATTTTAAAATGTTTTTCAAAAAAGCCTAAATTCTTGCCGGGCACCGTGGTGCACATCTGTAATCCCAGCAACTCAGGAAGCTCAGACAGAAGAATCACAAGTTCAAAGCCAGCCTCAGCAATTTAGTGAGACCCTAAGCAACTTAGTGAGAACTTGTCTCAAAATAAAAATATAAAAGGGCGTGGGGTGTGGCTCAGTGGTGAAGCACACCTGGGTTCAATCCCTGGCACCCCCGACCCCCCACAAAAAAGCCTAAGTTTTTTCTGGTAAAGTCCAATCTGTTGTTGTTGTTCTTCTTCTTCTTTTTCATTTTTGAACCATTTTGAGGTTATATCTAAGGAGGCTTTGTCTAACCCATGGTCACAAAGATTTTCTCCTATGCCTTCTTCTGGAATTGTTATGGCTTTAAGTATTACATTTGGATCTATGATACATTTGAAGTTAGGTTTTTTGGGAGGATGTTTGGGATTGAACCTAGGCCCCAGACCATGATTAGTACCTGCTCTACTAATCATGGTCTGGGGCCTCTACAACCCACCCTCCATCTGAAGTAAATTCTGTGAAAGGTGTGAGGAACGGGTTGAAATTTGAGGATTTTTCTTCCTGGTATGTGGGTGTCCAATTATTCTGGCATTTCTAATAAGCTCCCAGGTGATACTGTTTTTTTTTGGCAGACTTTGAATTGCACTGTAATTGAACACATGCAAATAATTAAGGCTATGTGAATAGCAAATTTCATGCAAATGAAAAAATAATGGAATTCTTAATTCCTAAAAAATGAATAAAAGAAAGGAAATGGAATCATAGTGCACCATGCAGCTCCTTGGTGAGCATATGTATGGTCGTGATGCAAACACGTGAATATCATCTTCACTAAAAACAGTAATAAAACTCGAAAGGGAGCACGAGACTCGTTAAAAGAACGAAATCTCCGTCTAGCCAAAGAAACTCAATATGTAATGTCAAAAAGTGTAGCAAACTATATTTTAATGATATGAAGGTAGCTAGCTCCAGAGCGGTCTCTACTCACTACGTGGCTGTCAGTATTGGGTGGACCTAAAGGTGAGGAGGGGGCATAGCAGCTGTTTTTTATTGTCAGCCTTCCAGGATTCTTTGCTTTTATTTTAACAACATGTAATTTATTTTGCTTGAAATAAAAAAAAAAATTAGACTTGAAAATACAGGTATTCTAATAGCAGGTTTCTTTTTTTAAATAAAGTTGAGCCTTATTTAGCTCAACAGTCTAGTGAAAGCTGCATGAGGCTTTCAAGATGATCAAATCAACTAAATATGAAAAATAACCCTTTAGTTACTCAACTAATCTAACGGTTGGAAAATATCACATAACTCCAAGAATAGAGTTGCCAGATTTACCAAATAAAAATTAAAGGTATATTCCCTGCAATATTTGAGGCAAACTGAAAAAAAGTATGCATTGTGTGAAATTCAAATTTAACTTGCACCTTGTATTTTTTCCAGCAACCCTACCCAAGAAATACTAGGACTCATGAAAATACTTCTAGAGTGAGATGCTGGTATCACGCCACTCTTGTCCACTCCACTCCTCCAAGAATGCCCTCAACAGTTATGGCCAATATATCTGCAACAGAAAGTGGTCAAGTTGCAACCCAGAAAATGAATTGTGTCCTCCAGGAAGATAATGAACAATTTTTTTTTTTGTACCATGAATTGAACTGAGGGGTGCTTAACCCCTGAGCCACATCCCAACCCTTTTTATTTTCTACTTTGAGACAGGGTCTTGCTAAGTTGCTTAGGGCCTCGCTAAGTTGCTGAGGCTGGCTTTCAACCCATGCTCCTCCTGCCTCAGCCTCCTGAGCCTCTGGGAGTACAGGCCTGCGCCACCCACCTGGCTAAATAATGAACAATTTCTAAGGGCTAAGAAAGCGATCAGGGGGAGCAACTGTGCATCCCTCTTACTTTGACTTGGTCCAAAATGTGCAGTGTTGTAGGAGTCCTCAACAGGAGAAGCGCGAGCCTGTGGTTTTGTATTTATTGTTCAGTTGTGCCTTTTGCATTAGAGTCTTCTATAAGTGCAAATAAATTCTGAGTGTTAGTATGGGAAATCTTAAACAGGCAAAAGTACAGGGGATCATGTAACGGACCTCCATGTCCTGATCAGCCAGCTTCAAAAACCGTCAGTTCACGGTCATGCTTGCTTCATCTCCACTCCTCCTTAACTCTCTGGGGTTATTTTGAAGCAAATTCCAGACACCATCTAACTTCATCTCTAAATATTTCAGTCTGTATTTCTAACATTCAAGGACTCTGTCCTTTAAACATAACTGTAATACCCTCAAACACACATACTCCAAAATCAACAATAATTCCCCAAGAAGGCATTTAAATAAAATTTACTGCATGAAACAAAAACGACCTCACAGGATCTTAGCCAACCCAAACCTTTCTGGTGTTAATTAAACACTGTGCCCTAGCAGAACTGAATTCAAAACTCCATAGTGTGTGAAAATACCTTGCCATTTTTCAAATAAATATAAGTATTGCTTGTTCATTCATTTGTGGAATCAACAGATGTTGATTGGATATGGACCTTGCTAAGTGCAGGATCCAAAGATCAGTAAGACTGGCTCTTTGCCCTAACAACTCTAACAATGAACAGGTTTAAGTGGACTCAAAACAGAATCTATCCGCAAGTAAGGATCCAGGTAGAACTACCAGTTGAAAAGAATTTGAAAATACCTCTATCTACACTCAGGTAGAGGGCATGTTGCTGGAGGAGTCCTCATGAACAAAGGCATAAAGAAGACAAATACTCTCAATTATTTATTCTTCAAGAGCAAAGACTAGGCCTTCCATATTTTGGCTAATCTGCCCTGGCCTCTGACACTTGCACAGTTGTAGAAAAGACAGGTAATCTGCATCTATCAGAGAAATGAAGGTAAAGTTCACTTTTTACTCAAGTTCTTATTACTATTACGTCTCAGCCAGTCCTAAACCTCCTACATGGTACTGTATCTTCATCTACAAAGACTCTGCCACAGAATCCTGTCGCTCCTACCAGGAGGAGGTGAGCAGCGAGTCCCCTTCCTGGGAGGGATTGTGCTAAACATCTCAGGGAAGATTCTGCTTTCCTATTGCTCTAGTTTCTTTCCTGCACCTAAGCAGTTAATTTTTTTGTACTTAGGAGACAGACCAAGAGCACTTAGTCACTGAGCTACATCCCATCCCTTTTTAATTTTTTTTATTTTCAGACAGGGTCTCACTAGGTTGCCTACAGCCTCACTAGGTTCCTGAGGTTGGCTTTGAACACACGATCCTCCTGTCGGCCTCCAGAGCCATTGGCATTACAGGTGTGTGCCACCGTGCCAGGCCTAAGCAGTTAATTTGGTGAATGGTTGCAGATCATCTTTGTCTACAAGGTGTGAAGCCTATGTTTCTGCGGGTATCCTGAGCTACCTTCTGACGAGCTGCTCAGAAATTTACTTCACTGACCATTTTCTTCAAAAATAAATGCCAGAGTGAGGCTTCCATCGCCTTGGGATTGAAACTTATTGCCTCGGAGAGGATTTTTCTGGTGTGTGGCGGGTGGGGGGGGGGACGACAGATGGGGGTAGCTGGGCCTTTAGATGGAAAGTTTGATATCCCTTTGCAATCATGATGCCGACTGTACTGTGTGCACATTCAACCCTAACTGTTCCATAGGAGAGAAGGTCCCGTACTTCCCAGCCGGCCAGCAGTGCAGCAAATGTCTAGAGAGTCATTTTCCATATCGTCGTGTGTATTTACACAGGCCTGAATAGACCTTTTAAAGGCTTAGCTTAGTGTGGCTGTCGCAGACAGCTAGTTTACGCCAAGTCCTTCTCGGCAAGACTTGAAAGCAAACGGTCAATGGTGTAAACGATTGTATGTGATCATACACTGCCAAATAACGTGCATCCGGGATGACAAACAAAACTTATTAAACAGACAACAAATAGCCGAGGTAAATATCAGATCTGTTAACTCTCCAGAATACAGAGCTGGATCTCGTCAAAGCCTTCTTAACACAGCACAGCTGGATTAAAATAAAAAGAGCCATTTAGACTTAAAAGCAGGGCTCTCCAAGTTAGAAGGCCTGGATTCTGTTCCTGTCTCCATCACTAATTCACTAAGTGACATTGATTATGACTTTGATTTTTGCTTGCATTTTCCCGCCAATAGAAAGGGAATTTCAGGGCTGCTCCTGAGAGCACCCGAGAATGGTTGCCAGATGGCTTCTGAGGACAGAAACCAAAGCAAACCACTGTCTGGTCACCTCCTCTTTTATCCTGCAGTCTCCACGACTTTCATGTCCCTTGGAAATAGAGTCGGTGCAGAGAGAAACGGGTGAGGGAGGTGACCGTTGAAAGTCAAGTCACCCTTGTGACCAGGGTAGGCTTCAGAAGCTGGGCTTCGGCATGAGGTGGCCGCTGATGATCAGTTCTGCTCCTGAAAGCCTTGGGCAGAGGGCAGCAGAAAGCTGGGCTCACCATCCTCCTGTCCCGCACCAGCACCAGAGGCCCTGGGCACCCAGAATGTGGACAGTCAGGCCTAAGTTTTCTCAGTAGAACTGGCCTTAGAAACAGGCGTTGCCAGTGGGTTCTTAGACCTCGTTGGATTTTGTAGATTTGGCCCGAAGGTTCGTGAGCTGGAAGCTGGGTCCCCAGGTGTCACAGTGCTCAGAGGTGGTGACACCATTAACAGACAGGCCCTAGGGGAAGATGGTTCGGTCAAGGCCGCCCACCTTCTTGAAGGGGTGGGTGCTGGTCTCATCCAGTGGACTGGGTCTCACAGGAGTGAGTTTGTTTCCAAGAAGGGGATAGAAGAACGAGGCTGGCTTCTCCCAGCTCTTTCTCTTCCTCTCTGATCACGTGACTTCCCTCTCCTGCAGGCACCCACCTGTCTGCCACGTTGCAATATACCCAGGGACTCTTGCAAGACCATGCTGTTTGGACTTTCCATTTACCAGAATTGTGAGCCAAAGAAACCTTTTTTCTCTATAAAGTACCTAGTCTCAGGTATTTTTTAATAGCAACACAAGATAGACTAAGACAGGATCCTCTTTGCCCTGAAATGTCACCCACCATATACACCAGGACTTTCACTGTTCTCAAGGCCAGAAATCATGGCCACATGGACAAATCAACAAAGGAGATTCTTAAAGTTCCACTGCACAGGCTGCACTCCTAGAGTCTCTAAGAGTGGAACCAAAGCGTCAACATTTTTTTTTTTTAAAGTCCTTTTGGTGGTTCCAAAGTGCGGCCAAAGTTGAGAAGCACTGAACTAATGGTCCGAATCACTGACTATGACTTAAAGCAGTGGAGCACCTTCATCTTGGGGATGCACTGAAATCACCTACCGTGGGTATCAATGTCACATTAGCCTAGGCTCCACCATCTGAACTGATCTCAGATGCAACACCCGCCTCTGTAAACAGTGAGTCTTTGAGGCCTAAATCTGACCACTTATTGCCTTGTTCTCAATCCCTCTTTGGCTTCCTGTCACACTTAGAATAAAATCCAGGATCCTGACAAGGCCAGCGGGCCCTTCGTGACTCACCCATCTCTTCCCCACCCCCACCCCCCGCCTCATTGCTCTGACTCTGCAACTTGCTCTGTGCCTCGGACATGCCAGCCACGTTCCAGTCTCTCTTTGTACCCACCGTTCCCTCTGCTTAGAATTTCTCTTCCAGATACACGTGTGGCTTTGCTCCCTGCATTTGGGATTTTGCTTCTCACCGAATACCTTTCCTGACTATTCCCGGCTCAAATGACGCTGCCTTTGTTTTATTGCCCACACCGCCTCCTCTGTCATGGCTTTACCACTATCAGAAACTATGTCATCTGCCGCTTCATTCACTGTCCACTCTCCTCCTAGAGAATAGAAGCTCCATGAGGCGCAGGACTGTGTTCTGTGTGCCTGTAGTGGAACACCCACAGAAATTCCTACCACCCAGTAGCTACTGAGTACACATGAATGGATGTATGAATGAATGTCCCCTATTCCCAAAGATATCACGATTAGGGAGGTGTTTCCAGAAAGAATCTATGGAGGTCAACCAGGTTTCTCAAATAAAGCAACATGTGAATGGTATTTTTTTTTTTCTCTAATTTACTTGACTTCCTTTAATAGGGATGCTGAGTTTCTCTCAATCTCACTGGCCCGTGAATACACTCGTCACACAAAACATTCAAAAAATTTTTCTTTTTATTGGAAAAAAGCAATTGCTCCAAATTAGGGCTGTCAGATTCAGCAAATAAAAATATAAGATGGCCCGTTTAATTTGAATTTCAGATAGATAATATTTTTTTTTCAGTGTCAGTATGTCTCATGCAATATTTGGGATGTCCACTAAAAAATAATTCACTACTTATCTGCAATTCAAATTGAACCGGGTGCCCCTGAATTTTATCTGACAACCTCAAAGCAAAATGTAATGGAATTTGTTTTGATACAGGAGAAAATGTGGAATCAGACAACTGGATTTGAATCTTTGTTTAGCTACTTTGGGGTTAGGTGAACTTTGGGAAGGTAACTTTCCCAACTCTAAAATGGACATAATAATACCTACTTTGTATTATGATGATGATAAGGAGGAGGAGGAGGAGGAGGAGGAGGAAGATTAAATGTAAAACAAAACCTAGCTGAATCAGTTGGCATAGTGCCCGGACACATGGGGACAAATAATATTACTGTCTCAGTGCTGTCAAATGTAGGGAAACCAGTCATTGAGATTTATCCAGGACCAAGAAGGTATCAGGATGAGTCTTGCAGTATACTAAAACTGGAAAAAATTATTCAGGCCGGCTAGGATAGTTGGTTCCTTTGAGTCTACTTAAAAAAAGTTTGCAGGGGCTGGGGTTGTGGCTCAATGGTAGAGCGCTTGCCTAGCACATGCAAGGCCCTGGGTTCGATCCTCAGCACCACATAAAAATAAATAAATAAGGATATTGTGTCCAACTAAAAAATAAATATTAAAAAAAGAAAAAGTTTGCAATTGCTATACTTCTGAACTTATTTTAATTTTTAAGTAAAATATACGAGGATTGTTTTCTATCAATTATCAGGAAATGTCCCGTTGCAATGAGAGCCTTTCAGCTTATATTTTAAAAAGCAAATTTATTTTCCAATTGACCGGGAGTCACATTTAGATCTGTGACTAATGTCTTGGAGTCCTCCCGGTTAAGAAACTCTCTCCAGTGACATCATCAGTATTGATCAACACACTTTTAAACCATTAACAGTCAAAATGGGGCATTTGCCTGCCATATGGTTCTGAGCGTTTGTAGTTCAACTCTTTGTTCTTTGCACCAAAAAATTTGCTAAAAAAACAATTTTTTTTCATAGATTAAATGGTGCTAACTATGCAAACACAATGATGGAAACAGCAAGGTTCAAAGAAGTTCTACAGATCCTGAGCCTCTTGGGCAGGGGAGAAGACTGCCAGTCCCTCTGCCAGGACTGCCATCTCTCAATTCCAGGCACCTCTGCGGTGTTCACATGCCTCTGCTGTGCCTTTGGTTTTGGTAACCAGGAGTGACCGAGTGGGGTGCTGGCTCTGAACTTTTAGAAACAGGCTCATCCGAAAATGCACAGATGATGTGACCAAGGTGCAAGACAGCATCTAGGGACCAGGTAGTGGTAAGAACAGGAGTGAAGGGTGGGGGCAGGAAGGTGGGAGGAAGGTGGAGTCGAGCCTCTGTAGCCAGTATCCTCATCTGGCAGAGGTAGGGTTCCAAAAGTAGAATTCGGGGGTCTGTAATATTGTTCATTATACTATAATAATATTCTAGGATGGGACAGTTGTCCCTCCATTTTGAGGGGGATTGGTTCCAGGACTCTCCTGAGGACACCAAACTTCATGGATGCTCAAGTCCCTGATAAAAATGGTTTAGTATCTGCATAGACCTAGATGCATCTCCCTGCATACTTTAAATCATCTCTAGAGTCCCTACAATACCTACTACATGTAAATACTATGCAAATAGCTGTCATTCTATATCGTGTAGGGAATGATGACAAGAAAAATATTCTGTACATGTTCAGTATTGATGCAGTTTTGTTTTGTTTTTTCTGAAAATGTTTTATTCAGAGTTATTTGAACCCATGGATCTAAAACCCACAGTTATGGAGGGACAACTATATATTATTTATAATTGCAAAGATAATCAGTATAAGATATAAAATTCTCATTTAACTGAGGAGAGGTGGAAGGTGGACAAAGAAATAGGATACACAGAAGTAAACTAAAACACCACTTTTCTTACCAGAGTTGGCAAACAATCTGAAGTTCAGTCAAGAAATAGAGAAATTTAAATTAGTGATGTGATGGAAACCACCAGAAAGACTAAGAAAGACTAAGTACAGGCTTTTTTTTTTTTTTTTTTTTAATGCATGCTGGGCAAATCCTTCCCCTAGCCACTCTCCCAACCCTAGACATATTTAACTTTAGGAACAGATATGGGAGAGGGGAGGGGGGAGGCTGCTGTTTCTTCAGGAGTCTCAGTAGATGTTCTGAAGATTAGCCTGTGACGTGCAGAGATTAGCTTGATTTCAAAACAAGAAATCCATAGAAAGACAGTGATATCGTGATACAGAGACCCGGCCAGATTCCTCTCTTCAGGAAAAATGAGCAGTATCCTCAGTACTATTTGTTTGGTGAGCTTTCAGAAAATTGACTTGGAATTGTTTACAATTACTTTGTGTTTCAAGGACCTTAGAAATGACTTGGAAAAATTCAAACCACTAAGCACAGATCATTTTAGGAGAGGGAACCAGGGGAAGAGAGGAAAGAAAATAGATCCAAGACAACTTTCCTGAGGCCATCAGTCCCCCTAGGTTTAAATGCCAAGAGTATTAGTACTGAGTACTAAGTACTAACCTTAGTACTAGTTACATAAGAAGAAATATGCTGTCACCTTTCAGGCCCTCTAGATCTTCCTGGCCTCCTGCGGTTCCTATTCTCTGCCTCTCTCTAGCCAGGACTTGTTTATCCAACACTAAACAATCTACCATTTTTCATTTCACTTCACTTTCCACTGAATTAGGTTTTTCCAAGCCTGCTATGTTAGCTTTGGTGGGTCTGTGGCATCCGCGTGGGTCAAGAGACAGGGTAATGTTTGTATTTAAACCTGGAGCTTTGGTTTCAGCACCAATCAAAATTGCTCATTCTGAGGAAGTCCCCTGCCAGCCAGGACTGAGAGCACATCCCTCATGGTGCAGCTTCAGCTGCATGCAAACCATTCACGCTGGGGCTGGGAGACCTGCTTTGCTCTCTTTCCAACCTGAAAGTGCATTTTCCTTCCCAATCAAGAGTTGCTATGGCCCAGCCTGCTCCTGAGAACTAACAGCTTTCTGAGCACAAAGGAGGCCTTGCCAGGGTCAGGGAGTCACGTCAAGCTCGGACGCACTTTGTAAGAACTTGTCTCCAGTCCCTGTGTATCTTCTTCTGAACCCACGTCTTTCCTTGAGCCCACCCTCCCCCTTCAAGGATGTCCTCCATCTTTGCCTAGTTCCATGCCATCCCAGGGCCGTCTTCATTTGCAAGGGCACTGGCTAAAGGGTTAGGGGGGGAAGCGGTCAGTGCAAGCCCCTACTTTAGAAGCCAGGTGGAGGATACCTGCCTCTCTCCCTGTCTCCACAGACTGAGCAGTACAGACACTAAGCCCTTAACGATTGTTTCTGTGGCATTGAACTCTAGTGGTAAAGACAGTTGTGACTTCATTGGAGAAGGCAAAACAGCTGGTAAGGCCTGGTGGGTGTGCTCCTAATTTGTGCAGAGAGCTTTGTAGTTCACAATGGGCTCTGGCCTTAGGGATTGGAGCCAGACAAAGAAAAAGAGGCCCTTCTATTGAAAACCCGTCTTCCTTCTTCCCATTGAAGTCAGCATCAAGTTAGCTTTTGCAGGAGCCAAAGGGTTGAGCCAAACAATTAAAAAAAAAAAACTTTATTGAGGTATGATTGACATATAAACAACTGCCTATATTTAATGTATACATGTCAGTGAGTTGNAAAAAAAAAAAAAAAAAAAAAGAACACAGACACAGACACACACACACACACACACACACACACACACCCCACACACAGTCTTCTTCTAGGCCAAGCATACTTTTCTCATGAATTCTGAATGCTTGCTGCCGTCTCCTGGCTGATCAGTGTACAGAATGAATTTGGAATCTCTGAACACGATTTCTGAAAAGTGCTAGCATCTTCAGAAACAGAATTTATTTATTTGTAAATAAAAAATTAATTTTTTTCTGTTTGAGAAGATCATCCCTGGGTCTGTATAGAACAAGAAGATGCCTGTCAAGGACTCTGACCCAGGGGTGAGGCCAGCACACGGGGCCGGGCGGAGGCTGGGGAGGTGACTGGGTAGGTAGCCCACACTTTAGTTTCAGGGCTCGATAAACTGACTTTTACACAGACCTTCTTTTATCGTGCTGTTCCCTCTAGTGGACATTTGCTACAGTTTGGCCGCCCAGTGGCAGCTCTTCCTTCCTAAGAGTACTTGGAGGCTGGGGTGTGGCTCATGGTAGACCACGTGCCCAGCCCAGGTGAGGGGTGGGTTCCATCCTCAGCATCACACAAAAAAAATAACTAAAAATAAAGTTATTTTAAAAAGAGTACTTGGAAATCCCTGCAGAGAAACCTTCCTTCTCATCCTTGCCCTGTGGCTTGGGAGGGCCTGGCCCCACCTCCTACTCTTGGGGTAGACTCTGGTTGACCTAAACCCACCAGCTTTTCCCATCTACCTACTGCCTCTTCCAGTGTTCCCAGGTAAACCAGTAACCCAGTTAGACTCCTAGAGATGCTGGGGCCTTTTGAAACCTCTCACAAAAACAAGTCTCTACCTTCTTCTACATGTGCTACCAGAAAATTTTAAAATGCTCACTTTTTCCTCTGGAACGTGTAGAGAGGAGACCAGTGGCCTGGTGCTGCTGCAGCCATTTTGCCACCACGAGTGGAGAGCCTGGAGTTGCCTAGGTGAAGACAGTGATGGGAAGGAGGAGCAATGTGGTATCTGAGGATAAAGCTGAGACAAGAGAGGAACCAGGGCCCTGGACTCCCCACTTTCTGTATCCTTCTTTGTACTGCTTGATATGATATTTTCATTACATAAGTGAAGAAACTCACTGTATTGTCAAGTCAAGTTGGATCCTGTGTTTCTTATGACAGATAGCCCTAAATGATATAGGTCCCTTGTGGAAAATCTTTATATCCCTGTTGTGTATAAAAACAAGTTTATGGAATGTTTGTGGCCTTGATTGTAGCGATGGCTTTGCAGGTATATACTTGTGTCCCAACTCACTGACATGTATACATTAAATATATGCAGTTTTTTATATGTCAATCATACCTCAATAAAGTTTTTTTTTTTTAATTTAAAACAATTAATTTCCTTAGTGTGGCATTTGAGACAGTACACAAGGGGAACACAGCCAACCTTTCATATCCTAGTCAAACTCTCCCACTGTCTTATCCCTGTTTACTGCTTATCTCTGCTTAAAGGTCGCTCTCTTCGGGCCGGGAATGTGGCTCAATGGTGGTTGAGGCCTGAGGTTCAATCCCCAGCACTGAAAAAAAAAAATTAAAGGTCACTCTCTGAAATTCTGCTTTTCCTTGATCTCTGTTTTACATCTTCCCCGATCTTTCCAAGCTCTATTTCTGTTTCTCTCCAAAATCTTCTTCCAACTAGTATCACTGCTGTACTTTCTTACCCTTTCCCTAGACCATCTTGTGTTGTTAACTACTTCATAGGCATTCGGCTTATCTTTCTGAGAGCAGGTTCACAGCTTGAAGATCTTGTCTATCTCATACCACCTAGACCATGCCCTCCACCTAGGTGTTAGGACTGCATGTGGGGAGGTTGGCAACAGCAATGCTTCTGCCAACACCAATGGTTACATCCGGGTGAGGGTAGGGACTCCAGTACAACTTAGGCAGGTGAAAACAGACCAGAGGGAGGGTCTGGCTACATATTTTTCACTTGAGGACCCGTGGTCCTATACCACCTCTTTGTGAAACAAAGCTGGTTAGTGTCCTGAAACCTCCTGACTCTTCAGATCCCAGGACTCATGGAAACAAATGAAGTTGACTTACTTGGCCAGGGAGCTTTCTCAATCACAAGCAGGTATCAGGTAGCCATATAACATAGTCCTGTGACTCAAAAGATGCCTGTGTCCCAATAAGTCTGCCAAGCAGGGGCACAATTTGGTGGCCCCAGTGCCCAGCCCTACGTGGAGCCTCCAAGTGATGGCTGGCTATTCAAGAGAACCCCCTGAGTGAATGGCCGGCGGGTGAGTTGGAGATGCTCTCATGTCGTGGTCTCCCTCATCTCTTCCCACCAGCTGCATGGAGTCTGTTTACAAAGAGGAAAAAGGAAGCCTATATTCAGCCTGGCCTCCACGTCATGTGAATCTTTAAAGCTTTTATGACATTCTGTGGTGTTTCCCTTGCATTCCTCTATGACCCTATTACAGTGGAAACAGGCTGTGCTTAGCATTTCACAGTCTGAACATTTAATGACATCACTCTGTGAGATGAAGGGGAGGCTAGAAGAAAAATCCAATTTGGCCCACTGCAGCCCCAATTGCTTTAATTAGTCTCTGTTCTTAATGTAATGAAAGAGCTAAAACTTAAGACGGCTGGCCAGGAATATTACAAGCTTTCAGGTACACTGGGTTCCTGTAAGTTTTCTACTTGTAGAAAAACTGTTAAGGCTGCAGTGTACTCTCTGTCTTCAAAATAACAGGCTCCAAGGAGAAAGAAAGGGACACACACATTTCCCAACAAGAATTAGAATATGCTTACATGGTACCATCCACCATCTTGGTTTTTCCCAGAGCTCCTTCTACACTGGTTTTCCTCTGTTCTTGCTATAAACTTTCCAACTTTGTGGAATATACCTAAGGAACATGGAACTCAGTTGGGTCTACTCCTCACTACAAGGCTGCACTGTCTACAGTGACATCCCTACTGAATAACTTTTATAGGAACAGGCCTTTGGAACATCTGATAGGATCATTTCCCTTTTTGCTGAGTGTGGGGTTCAGTCTTCTGAGTAAATAGATGCTTCAAAAGCAGTCAAGTCCCCATCTGGTACATCTGAGTAGGAGTTTGATATTTGCACTGAGAAATACTGAATTCCTAGAACATCAAGAGGTGATTCAAGACTTTTCTTACAAGTCACTTAGGCTTTAAATAGATTATTTGCATATTCATGAGCAGCTATATTTATGGAGTCTGCTCTGAGCATGAGGAAAAAGAGCAGCCACATCAGCTTTACCTTTTCCACGGGCATGCCTTGTGATGCACAAGAACCTTAGGGGATGTAACTTTTTAAAAAGTGAGCTCGAGGTGAAGCTCTGGGGTGGGGTGACCCTCGGTGGGGTCAGTGTTAGGGCTTTACTTAGCTCTGGTGGCCATCTTAAGTAACAGCCACCATCTTAAGAAAAATTTTTGCTTTCCCGCCCAGGGGTGTTTCTGAGAAGGGCTCACTCACCACACCCTCATACCAACCCAACCCCTAACTGCCTGCATTAGGACCTGCCGGCTCTGATTCCTTAGCCTGCCCCACGAAAGTCCTGGAACCTAAGCCTGTGTTGCCTCTCTCTCCTACAGAGAGATGGCCTTTATTTGTCAGCTCTGACAGATAAAGTCTCGTGTGTATCTCTGCCTGGGCTCCGTCTCTCATTTCTCGCTTGCCCATCTCCCGGTTCCTTGCTTTCCTTTCCTTGGTGCCGAAACCTGGGATCGGGTTCCCTGGTGTGCCCACTCCCCTCTTCGAGGGTCACTGAGCGTCCCTGGGCCTGATATGAATTCTATTGTGGGACCAGGCCCTTCATTCTGCCAAACGCCTTCTCTGCACCCAACACTGGACATTCCAGGTAAGACCCCTGTCTCCAGTAGACCTAAATGATCTATGGGTCCCGGGAAGTGACTGTTGATCATCTGGCGCTCCCAGGGTTACCGTGTGGTCAGGGGCACCCCCAGCCATAGCTTTTACAGCTACAGCTGATCCCTACTGTCACCAGATCTATAGGTGGTCTTTTATTTGGGTCCTGGATTTTGAGAAAAACCACCGAGGGTGATTGGGAGTTGTTCCTGGTGAGACCTCTCTGCCTTGGGTTAATCTCTATGGCTTCTGCCCTATGTAGCCCCAGCCAGGGGCCCAAGTGCCTCTACAGGCCCTGCCTCCAATGCTTACCCAGCAGTGATGACAGCCCCCAAGAATAACCGTCCTCTCGACTGGATGATACTAGAGACTGGGGGATGCCCCACCTCTAAACTCACTTCCTATGTCTCACCATGGGCAGCTCCTCATCCATTCCCTCCCATAGTCCCCTAGGCTGCCTCCTGGCTAACCTAGGTTCTCATTCTCTCTTACCCTGACCTGAAATCCCAAAACTTATCCATTTGTGCAATCAGATATGGCCTCAATATCCTTTGGACTGTAAATGGCTGCTTAATGGCACTCTAGATCCCAATATTACCAGAGATCTTTTCAATTATTGTGAGCTGTGAATGTTCGGGAAAATGGAAAGAGATGTCATATGTTCAGCCCTTCTCCTTTCTACATTCTAAACTATCTGTCTGCAACTCTTGGTCTCCCACACAAGTCCTCTTAGCTCTCACCTCCCCTGCGCCTGCTTCCAAAGGGACAGAAGACCCTATCCCCTCCCTTGACCCAGTGTATGAGCCCCTGTCATACCACAGTTCTCTTTCTAATGAAGCCTCCGTAACAACTGTCCCCACGGCCTCTCCACCCTTCTCTCCTCCTGCCACATGCTCACAGGCTGCCATTGCCCAACCCACATCTCTGTGTCCTCTACACGAGGTGGCTGGGGTGATAGTGTAATCTGGGTTCATGTGACTTCCTCTTTTTCAGATCTTTCACAGATAGAAAAGTGGATTGACCCCTATACCTCAAGTCCCACCAGAAAAGTGGATTGACCCCTATACCTCAAGTCCCACCACATATATCAAAGAGTTTCAATACCTGACTCAATCATATGTTTTGACCTTTCATGATGTCCATATGATCTTGTCAACACCCTCCTGTCCGAGGAGCACAGGTGAGTTTGGGAGCAAGCTAGAAATTATGCTGCCCATCCAATGGGCCCTGAAGCGATCCCTGATCAGTACCCCAATTGGGATTAGAATTCTCCTGGAGGAGTAACTAGTAGAAACCAATTCAGTACTTGTCTCATGGAAGGACCTGGAAAGGCAGCCCATAAGGCTATCAATTATGAAAAGCTCCAGGAAATCATCTAAGATAAGAATGAAGACCTTCAGCATTTTTAGACCCCTGACCAAGGCTTTATGACAATATACTAATCTGGACCCTGAGACTCCAGATAGGAGACAACTACTAATGACCTACTTTTTCTCCCAGAGTTTCTCCGATATTAAGGCCAAACTAAGGTGCCTTGCGAGGCCCCTAACTCCCCAAGCTGAGGTTCTGGGAGTGGTCTTTAAGGTGTATGACAGGAGAAAAGAAAAGGCCCGGAAGCAGAAATACCAGATGGTCGCTCAAGCCATCCGTCCAGCCTCAGCATCTGTCCCTGGTTCCACTGGCCCATGGAAGGGTCCCTCAGGACCACCTAGACCCTGTTTTAAATGTGGTCAGATGGGTCACTGGGCTTGTACATGTCCCAAGCCTTGCCAACCTCCAGGCCCTTGTCCTAAATGCCATCAGGAGAGACACTGGGTCATTGACTGTCCCCAAGCCCGTAGTGCCCTTGGCCATCTGACCCTTCTGGTTCCCCTTTCCAACTCTTAAGACTGGCTGTAGAGGACTGAAGAGGCCCAGGTCCCCATCACCCGACCACTACCATCACTCTGTGGGAACCCAGAGTAACTGTGTATTTCAGGTGGGCTTGTCTCCTTCCTCCTAGACCCGGGGCGACACATTCAGTCCTCAAGGAGTGCTGGGGACCTACTGCCAACCCTTACAGACACTAGCCCTGTTTGTGCCTTTGGCTCTCTATTTTTCACCCACTCCTGTTGGTCATTCCACAGGGCCCTGTTCCCCTTATGGGAAGGGACGTTCTTACAAAGTTGGGGGTCATGCTTTCCTTTTCCCCTCCTATACGCTCCCATCCAGACTCACCTGCTGCTCCCCTGATCCTGACCCTTACCTTAGGGCCATCCCCTATTCCGTCTGCCAGTGCCTTCCCATTACCCGCTCCCGAGGTGGACCCTACTGTCTGGGGTGTTTCAAGTCCTCTATCGCCTCACACCAGGAGCCCATTCACATTCCTCTCAAGCCTCCTCCCTTTTCTGCCCAGTCATAATCCCTGCTGTCCCCCCTTGCTGCTGCTGCTGTCCCTCTCCTTCTGCAGAGCAGCCTTGTGGGGCTCCTGGCAATAAACCCGCTTCTTACCCCAGGTGTGTGTGTGACTAGTCCTGGGCCACTTTCCTTTCACTGACCCTGGCCTGAGGGCCCAGGTCGATGACCACACCTTCTTCCGTTCACCTAGGCTCTTCTTCTTCATCCACACTCTGGCCTCATTTGGGCCTCAGCGCTTCCCACTGCCACTGGAACTGAAGGATGGCCGCTAAGTAACCCCCTTCTGCAGTGGGCACTTCCTTTCCTGACCCCTCTCCTTGTCATAGGCCTTTTGCTAATGCTTGCCCCCTGCGTCACTAGATTTATCCAAGATCAGAATCAAAGGCTCTCTAACCAAACCGTGAACCGGCTTCTGTTGCATGACCTCCAACCCCTCACCCAAATTGGACTGTCCAGAGTCAGCATGGCCCAGCACTTCCTGACCCTCACCATTGCCTCAATGACACCCCGAGTTCCTAACAAGGATCCAGACGCCGCCCCTTCCCAGCAGGAAGAAGCTACAGAAGATTGATCTATAGCCCCGTCCCTTAAGGGGCCCAATAACAATCAAAAAAAGGGAGGAATGTAAGGTCCTTGCTTAGCATCTGGATGGCCATCTTAAGTGACAGCTGCCATCTTAAGAAAAGTTTCACTTTCCTGCCCAAGGGCCTTTCTGAGAAGGGCCCACCCCTCCCTCCTACCAATCCCGCCCTTCACCTCCCGCATTAGGACCCGCCCAGCTCTAATCCCTGCCCCTGCCCCCATTAAAGTCGCGAACCCCAAGCCTGTGTTGCCTCTCTCTGTCTATGGAGAGATGGCCTTGATTTGTCAGCTCTGACAGATAAACTCTGTGGATCTCTGCCTGGGCTCCGGCTCATTTCCTGCTCCCAGGTTCCTCCCTTTCCTTTCAGTCAGGGTCGCCCCAGCCTTGACACAGCCTCTGAGGGGTTGTGATCTGTGCACAATGGTGGGCCAGCCAGCCACCCGCCTCTCACCTAGGGCAGCATGCTGGCTCTCTCCCTCTTGTAGGACAGGTGACTTAAGGACACCTTTAGAAAAATGGTGACTTCTTCACACCCTGCCCTCATCCCATAAGGACAGTGAATACTGCCAGAGGAAATGAAGAGAAAGAAAATGAAGCAATTTGATAAAGCAGAAGTCCTTAAGGCCAGTCCCACCGGAACCCCGGGTCACCCAGGCTGTGTGGCTTCAGCATCCCCTCTACCATCTCCTGACCTGCGTCCTTCCCTGCCCTCATTCCTCCACTCTTCATCCCTCATTATTTCCACAGGTGTTTACAGGCTGCCTCCTGGGGGCCAGGCCCCGGCCTGGGTGCGAGGAGGTAAGGGCCCTGCACAGACCTAGTCGTGGCCCTCACGGGACTTTGGTTCTAAAGCAGGAGGAAGGAGGAAGACCGACAAAAAGCCACAATAATCTGGTCATTTCTAGTCAATCCTCTGGGACAACGATGCAATTATCTTCTGTTTCTATGGATAAGCCTTTAATTATATCAGACTCTCCAACTTTTAATTAACCTGCGCAGGGCATTCCAGAGGGCCTATTTTGGTGCGTTTCCTAGAGCAGCATGCTGTGTGTGTGACCTGGAGACACAGGTAAAGGCGGTGGGGCTGCTCCACTCCCTCTTCTGCCTCAGAGTGGCCGTGACCTTGACCACCTCCTGGGCAAATCTAAGAACCAAACAGGGGTGAGCTCAGGGGCAGCAGTGGGCAAGGCTGAGCATGTGGGATGCTAAGGTTGATAGATGATGGTGAATATGCTTGAGATGTGATGAATCAAGGAGCCGGTACAATCATTCCTCCATGAATTTCTTTCCATTTTCTAAGAAAGCTCAGAATCTGCTTCATGCAGCCCCACTGACAATGAAAGAAAGCATTTGAGGCACTTGCCTGACCATATTCCTAAACCTACAGACTGTCGACACTGCCCCCCCCCCCCCCNGAAAGCACTCAGCGGAGTTTTCCACTCCACCCACAACGTCTCCTCGGCAGAGAGTGTGCTTTTGTCTTAAAGCGCCATCCGCGCCCCCATGTTGAAAAGCCTCTCTGCACTTCAGTCTTTCTACTTTCTAGGTAAATAGAATGGTTAAGCATGAAGCCAGCAGAATTGCGATTTGAAGAGCAGATAAGTAGACTAATAAATGTTAAGCTAACAGAAGCCTTTTCCCCCCTCAAAGATCTTGTCCTTGTTAGGAATGACAGGCTAGTCCTAACCCAGTGCAGCTGAAAGCTAATTGACTTTGTAATTCCCCAAGTGTGGGAGAGAGGCTGGGAAAGGGACCAGCCTCAGACATCACGCAAGTGGTGGAGAGATTCTAGGTGGCTTCTGCTATAATTGTGAGATTAAAAAAAAATTCCCTTACATCCATGGAAGACATGTCGTGACACAGCAATAAAAAAGGATGAATTGCTGGTGCAAGTGACAGTGCCACCAAATCTCAAGAATATGTCTAGCAAGAGAAACCAACCCACACAGACACTGCATGGAATCCTCTGAAGTTCAGGAGCAGCCATAGCTGACCCATGAAGGGTTCTGAGCAGAGCTTGCCCCTGGGAGGCCCCTGTGACAGGGAGGCGCCTGAAAGAGAATTTAGGGTGAGGCAAACACCCTGCATCTCAATCTGGGAGGTGCTGTGTTCACATGTGCCATTGAGCTGTACCTGAAGATTCGTACACATCACGGCACGTGCGGTACATCTCATTTATTTATTTATTTTTTTAAAGGACATTACACTCAGGAGCCATTGAGGACAAATTGGTAGCAAGAACAATGTATTCTAACATTTGCCTATGAAAGATTTTGTTTTGTTTTTGGTACCAGGGATTGAACACAGGGGTGCTTAACCTCTGAACCACATTCCCAGCCCTTTTTATTTTTTATTTTGAGACAGAGTCTCACTAAGTTAGGGCCTCAGCTAAGACTGGTCTTGAACTTGCCATCCTCCTGCCTCAGCCTCCTGAGCCACTGGGATGACAGGGATGCACCACCATGCCGAGCCGTATGAAAGGTTTTTGTGTGATGAGAGGGTGACTTTTGCAAACATCTTTGAGATTAAATGAGGAGTTAAAGGTAATGGGGCTGTGTCTCCTCTCCCCATTGCAACAGCCCAGGGACACCAGTGTGCCTCGACAGCAGTGCTTCTCAGGGGGACATCACTGGTGCCTGGTCAGGGCATGTTTTCATCATGTGGATCTATTCTGCAAATTGCATAATATGTGTCATTCTGGAAAATCCATTCCTGGGAGATCACCAGTTGACCAGAACTACCTTTGCACATTTTCAGATGTTCCCTGGAGGGTGTTACAGACTTTCTGAAGAAATTTATTTTGAAAGATTTATATATATATATATATATATATATATTTATATTGAAAGATTATTGTATCAAAATGTGTAAGCCAGAGATTATTGTAGCCAGAGATTATTGTATCAAGATATATTATGTAATCTTACTCATTTTTACCTTTAAGAACTTGCCCTTGCCTTGACTTTTTTGAATATGCTCATAGTTGACTATGGCACACTCCCCTTCAATGCTATTCCCAAATAAATGTCATTATCATTTTTTAATATTTATTTTTTAGTTGTAATTGGACAGAATATTTATTTATTTTTATGTGGCCCTGAGGATCGAACCCAGGACCTTGCACATGCTAGGCAAGTGCTCTACCGCTGAGCCACAACCCCAGCCCATAAATGTCATTATTCTTTGAATAATATTTTTCTAATTTTTTTTGTTTTGCTTCACAACAGTGTGCTAATCTATCAGCTTGTACACTGAGTTTGTTGATATTAAGAAAGTCACCCCAAAATGGCAGAAGAACAGTGAGGTAAAAATTTAGCAGTTTGCTTTATTGATTAGATTTTGTCCTTGAGGTTCTCAGAGCCAAATAATTCATTCATCCATTCATAGGCATGAGGACACAGTGAGGAAAGAAGACTTCTTCTCCCAAGGAATTGACTGACAAGTAAACAGAAGTCTAGGTAGCAGAATCAGGGGGAGGGGCACAGGATTTTGAGAATGTGGAGCCCCATCGAGGTCGGAAAGGATGGACTCCCCTGCCAGGTGGCCGAGGATCAAGGTGAAGTGCGTTCTAGGAGGAGAAGAGCATGCATGTCTAAAACGTAGCACCTCCTGTGTAATTATTTTTGCCTTTCTATGTAATGAAGAAATGAAATTCAGACTGGAAGCAAGATTGAAGATGGAATGTTAGAAAAACAGCAAGGAGCTTGTTTGCGGGGCATCGTAGGTGAATGCTCATATGAAATGCCAGGGATAGGCAGCAGCCAGATCCTGGAGTCTCCTCCACCCACTGTCTTAGGTTGAGTGTCCCCAGAAGCTGACTCTGAGGCAAAATGAGATTAAAGATAGCCACAGCTCATTGTTGCTGATCCCTTGGGAGGGGGAGTTATACTCCCAACCTGCTGGTCCCAACCTGCTAGGCCAGTAAGGTGGGACATTTTGGAACTTGTGAGACTCAGCTACAAGAAGCCTAGGAGTTTCCTGGAACATCCCTCTGGGAGTCCTAACTACCATGGAAGAGCTCCCACCGTCCTAAATCTGCCATGTTGGAGAGGCCACATGTAGACTCTCTGGGTGCTGGTCCAGTTGAGTTCCACCTTCCGGCCATCTCTGCTACCCAGCCAGGGTGTCAGTCAATGAACAAAGCTGTCCTGGGTCCTCTATACTTGCCCAGCTGTCAGCTGAACCCTACTGATAAACCTCAGTTGACACGACATGGGACAGAAGAATTGCCCAGCTGAGCCCTGCCCACCACATTCCTGACCCAGGAAGCTGGGAGAAAAGACAATGTTTTGTCACAGCTGTGAAGAAGTTGCCATGCATGGTGGTAGAGAACTGTATTCGTTCTCCGGGGCTCAGAAAACAGTGCCACAAACAAGGTGCCTTGGAATAGCAGAACTGCATTCTCTCGGTTCCAGAGGGCAGAGACTGAAATCAAGGTGCTGGCTCCAGGGAGAATCTGTTCCATGCCTTTTTCTTAGCTTCTCATGTTACCCACAATCCTTGTTATACATGGGCTTGAAGACACGTCACTTCAACAGGCTTCTGTTGTCACATGGCCTGTGGTCTGTCCACATTGTATGTTCTCTCTACCCTTCTTCAAATGACACCAGCCATAGCAGATTAGGACCCACCCACCCTAATCCAGTGGGACCTCTTCTTAACTTGATTCTATCCATAAAGTCTCTCTTTCCACGTAAGGTCATGTTCACAGGTGCCAGGGATTAGCATTTCACCTTTTAGGGGAGTGGTTGGGGTACATTTCAACCTACAGCAATAGCTCAAACACAAAGATTTGAGGAGCAGTAATTAACTTGAGGGGTGATTCTAGGAAGGTCTGGTGGGGGTGGGGTAGTGGAGGAACTGGAAGAGAGAGAGAGAAAAGGTAAAGAAGCCAAAATAATGTACATTATGAAGCGGATTGCTACTGTGGGCAATAGGAGTCAATTCCGCTGAGAAAATCTGGCAGATAAAATAGAAAAACATCTTCAAGTTATTCTCTCTCCACTCCTCCACCTCCCCAGGGGTGAGGAAGATGGAGAATTTATCCTTCAATTCCCATCCATCACTGGCTGAGAGCTGCTCCCTGGGAACATTAGCTTCCTGGCACTTAATGGCCCATTGCCCGAAGCTAAGAGAAATCTCTCCAGTGCAGAGGGCTTGTGCTGGCAACAGAAACCCTGGGTTTCTCCTGGAGCAGGGTGCTGGGGTGGGACCTTCATGGGCTTCGAGATAGCCATGGTATAGTGAGGGTTTTGGAGAAGGAAATAGTGGCAGTGAGGGGACCTACTCAGAGTGCAGAAGTGCCAAAGAACTTGTCAGAGAAGATGGGTCTCAAATCCAGCTGTAAGCTTTTTTTTCAAAGTCATTTGTCCTGTTTCCTCAAAAATCCTTAGTCAAGTTTCCCAGCAGAACAGGCCTTAGATGAAGTTATTTTGGGGGGCAGAGGAAAACCGGGGAGTGGGCACACATGCCACATTTAGGTTGACATATTAAGGAGCAGGGTCCGCTTTCTGAGATGACACAGAAATGGAATTCACTGGAAGCAGAAGGAGAGGACCAGGGATGACCCTGAGAAAACAGGGTCCTGGGAGTAGCTGGGAAACTTGGTGCTTTGGCGTTAACATGGTCCCTTGTGAGACTGGTCACTTGGGTTGCTGTGATATGGTTCACTCATGTGGCTCTTAAAATTGACCAAACATTTTCACTAACATGATGTCATTTTTATCTTCCCCTGTGCTACAGAGAGGTTAGGTCATTTCTCCCAAAATCACACAAGGGGCAAGGCCAGGGCTGAGCTCGACTCTTCAGACTGGAAATCAAATACGGGACTACTTTATGCCTAGTTTAAAAAAAAAAAAAAATATATATATATATATTTAGTTGTCAGTGGATCTTTTATTTGATTGATTTATATGTGGTGCTGAGGATCTGACCCAGGGCCTCACACATGCCAGGCAAACACTCTACCTCTGAGCCACACCCCCAGGCCTTATGCCTAGTTTTTACAGATTTAGTAGCTGAACTTTCAGCTATTTGAGGATTTCAACCAATGCAGGAATCTGACCCTCTGATCACCACCCAGAATCCCCAGTTCTGGAAGGCTGGTCTGAGGAGGGAGCCCCTTGGCTGGTGGGTGAGCCCAGCCATTGGTATTCTGTACGAAGGCACATTGTAGAGAACCTGAGGATCTGGAAGGTCTTGAACCTACCTAGGGCAAAGGGCAAAAGGTAAAAAATTTTCTTTTAAAAAAATGTCTTCAAGACTTGAATTTAGGGGATGCTTTTAAAGAAAAAAAGCTATCCTGTTTTTTTCATGTCATATTTGGGTTTTTCCATGGCTAACAGCATGAACGGAGCAGTCTGGGTTTGGAAAGTTGGAAAGATGTATTCCCGCTATTCCTCTCCACTGAAGCAGTTGCTATGACATCTTGCCCAAAGTATCCTGACTCTTCCCCCAAGAGGTTGCTCTTCTGGGAAAAAAATGTGTTGATGCTGGAGTTAGAAATGGAGCCAGCCACAAAGGGCTCCCAGCCGTGTCTTTGGGTCGAGACAGGGAGGTGTGTGAGGTTCCAGTTCTAACCAAAGCAAACATATTTTCTATGGATCCTAATTAAAATGAGGGAGAAATGCCACTGAAAATTTTCATTAACATACCTGCCTATGAATATGGAGTTTTATGAAATTGGAAATAAACCTATTTTTAAATTTGAAAGATAATCCAGGGCTGGGGATGTAGTTCAATGTAGAGGCTTGGACTCACACAAGGCTCTGGGTTTGATCCCCAGCACTGGGAAACAAAACAAAACACCCACAGACAGAACCCAGGTAGCAGAGATACAAAATTTAATTGTTTACCCAGTAACTTTAATCATAATTAAATAACAACTATTGAATTATTTTACTCCTTTTCTCCTCCTTTCTGTGAGTAGCTTCAATATGTCTTGAATCCCAAAGGTCAATATGTGGAAGATTAGGGGGGAAAAAAAAGTCTTTATCTGGTGAGACCTAATAAGTGGGATTTGCAGGGTGGGGGATGGAGAGGATTTGTTTGTTTGTTTGTTTTTTCTCATTGTACTTTTCTGAATTGCCTGATTTTTTAAATTATGAGAATGTGCTAAAATTTTTTTAAAAATGATGACAAATTATTTAAGTTGCTGCTGTTTCAGTCAAGGTCCAGTTGAAATAACAAAACCAGCAGGGGTTCTGGAGTACGGGATCCTTCAGGGCAATTAGACCTCATGCAATGGTGGGAAGTGCCCTGGAAGTGACACCTTCAAAGGAGAGTGGGGGCCCAGCAGTCACTCAACCCAGAAGCCAAGCACAAGCAGCCCCCAGGAGGGATCATCAAGAAGCATCTGGGGAGGAAGTCACAGCTCTCCAGCTGGACAGCTACTGTCCTCAGTAGCTCATGCCTGGGGCTGCCATCGCCTGCAGAGAGGGCCAACTGGAGTCTCCCCAGGGCCAGGAATGGCTGTCCCTCCATCCAGCCATGCGACCTGCAAAACACCGTGGCTGTTGTTTCTCTTGCTCATGCAAAATGACTCTTTCAGACTACTCTGACCTGGAGGTAACTAACGACCCTCTGTCCACATGAGGAGGACATCCCGGGAAACAAACTTGGTTCCTTTTCTACCATGCTGACGTAGATGCCAGGAAGCATCTACCTCTTTTTTGGATTCTGATCCAAGCCCTTAATAAACAAAATTGTGCCTAAGAAGTCCACATTCTTTAAAAAAAAAAAAAAACTTTTATCTGTTCTTTTTAGTTATACATGACAGTAGAATGTTTTTTGACATCTCATTCATACATGAAGTAAGTATAACTTCCCATTCATGTGTTGTGCACGTGGAGTCTCACTGTTCGTGTATTCATATATGAACATAGGACAGTGACGTCCCATTCATTCTACTATCTTTCCCATTCCCATCCTCCTCCCTGCCCCTCGTTCCCCTTTGTCTAATCCAACGAACAAGAAGTCCCCATTCTTTACAGATTCAAACCTCCAGCTGGCCTCTTGTGTGCCTACGCTGTGTTTTGTCACAACCTGCCATCCTTGGAGAAAGCCAGTTAGTTGGACAGTAGCTGTTGGGATTGTGGAAATGGCTGCGTCTCCCACCCTTTGTTTGCAGGAGAGGAAATCTAAACCCAGATCCCCTCACGTTTTCACCGGTTAATGCTGCAGCACCCAGAGCTCTTGGGATCCAAAGATGCTTCTGTCTTGTCCCTACTTCACCCACCAATCGGTGTCAGATTGCAGAAGTCTTGTTACAAGATCACGTCCAACTACCACATGGTCCCCACCTGGTGAGGCGGAGTGTTCAGCATAGCGCTTACTCTCCCATCTGCTGAAAGGATCCAAAGACTTTGGTCTTTTATTATCACTCATTTGTCTCCTATTTATGAAGCTTCCACTAAGTGCCAAGCAAGTGTGTGCCTTTGGGATGGAACAGCCATGTCAGGGGCAAACCTGTCAACAGAGATCCTGGAACAATGACAGAGTGCAAGAGGGAGAGAGTCTTAGGTTCAACCTGGTCGTCTGGAGAGGTCATCTTCATCACAGTCGCATGCAGAACCACCAACCTTTACAGCCGTGGTCACACCAGGATATTGTTAGGACTGTCACGTGTCAGAGCAGTTTTGAACCATGTTCTGTTTCCTTCTTCAGTAACATTTCGTGCCTTACCTGCTCCTGCTTGAAAAGCCTGGCCGCCTGCTCAGGATCTTAAAAAATTAGGGTCTGCTGAGTGTGGCTAGAAGAAAGGACAGTCCTTTGTCCCTCGCTCTGTGAAATGTCTTATTATTTTAAAATCACATAATGAGTTCTTGGAATGTCCTCTTTAAAAGGATAGCTGCATACTGTAACAAAATAGTGCTATTAAAATTTGATAACCTGCAAGCAGCCATTTGTGGTTCTTTCGGTACTTAGGGCTCCTTCAAGCTAGTACTTAGTTTTTTTTCAGTGCATTATTTATGACCATAAAGAACTATAAGTTATTAAAAGGAATCTTTGCTAGCACAACACAAACACTGATTGCTCATGGTTTTTCCTGTGCTTAAGCATTTTTCCAGCCCTATGGTGTAGGGGAAAGAGAATGAGATTTGCTTCAAAATCTCCTACTTCACTATCTTCTAGCCAAATAGATCCACTCCGAGGCTCAGGTTTCTTACCTACAAAATGGCAATGATAACTTTTAGTTTGAGACAAATGATATTATCATGAATCCACTTTTGACTTAGAAAATGCACGTTTGTGTGGCTCTGCCTAGTATGTACGGTTCGACTTGGTGGGGGGCGGTGACTGAGGGTGAAGCCCTTGGCTGGTGGCAATGCTGCCAGCCTTCTAAGGGGTGTGGTCTGTAGAGCACTTCTTGGCGGGGGTCCACACCTATTTTCCTCAGGTCCCGAGCTTCTGGCTTTTCAACCCTCCTTTGCTTTTAAATCCTCTTAATCTGTTAAGGCTCTCGATGGGAAACCTTAGTCATCAGCTTGAACCAGCCTTTCTGTGTAGAATCAGATTCATTTCAAAACCCAAGTGATAGGATCAGGAAGAACAGAATGTTAAACAGGTGAGAGAAGCCACACGGGCTCAATCTCAGAGTCTAAAGAATGCAGATGTAGCAACACCACAAAATCTAAATGCAGTGAAGCTACCATACCTTCTAAGTGCGAACCCAAGCCTGGTGTGAAATGCAGGTTGTGTTATTTTGAGGTCAACAAGGTGACTTGGTGAGGCTTCCCTGCGGGCCTAGAGCTGGGTACCCTCATCCTCATCTGTTTGGTGTCCTTATTTGCTTCATGGGAGGACCTCATCAAGGGGTCCACAGCCTCAAGAGTCCAGGAGAAAACCCAGGCAGCAAGTGTGGCCTGCCAGAGAAGACCCAGTCTCTCACTTGCTACTCCTCTTCTGATCCCCAGTCAACCACGGGACCCAGGAGGGACTGTTTCCTGTGCCAAGTATGGGACGGAGGCCAGCCCTGGGTCTCATCCAGCACTGGTTCTACAATTCCATGTTCATTGAGATTGTTTACTCTGGATGGAATTATGCGATTTGATTGGTTGAAGATGTGGTCAGGGATTTGGGATCTCCTTCCCAAATATCTGAGTTTTAGCATTCGTTTTGGTCAGTGTGTGTTTTACTGAGATGCTGTGGTGCTCCTCATACCGTTCTGGAAGGTGTTGAGTCCTCTCAGATGAATGCACTTCACAAAATCTGAAGTGGTTGGCAAGAAGCAAGGGTACCACAGTCATTCTCCATGTATCCAACAGAGGGTCTGTGTCCCCATCATTGGACTGACAGACACTGTTCTTGCAACATTAAAATGAATGAAACACCCCGGTCTTTATATTTGCCAGGAGCAGAAAAAGATGGAGATGCTGTAGTTTGCATGTGCCCCTTGCAAATTTCTTATACTGGAAACTCAATCCCCCAAAGTTTTGTGTGAATGGTATTTGGAGGTGGAGACTTTAGGGGGGTAATCGGGATAATATGAGGCCAGGAGGGTACAGTGCACTTTATACAATTACTGGCTTTATAAAGAGAGAAACCTTAGCTGACAGACTGACTCTGTCTTGCTACGTGATGCCCTGTACCTCTGTGGGATACTGAGGAGACTCCACCATTTCCAACTGCAAAGTTGGAAAATGATCACCTTAACCAGACACTGAGCCAGTGCTCTTGAACTTCCCAGCTTTAAAGTCATGAGCTAAACGAACCCCTACACTTTATAAATTACTTGGTCTCAGGTATTTTGTTATAACAAAGGAAAATGGGCTTAGACAGACAGTACACAAGAACCTAAAAACCAAGAAAATAATATGTGAGGAGGTGTTGGGTACTGGAGGGAAAAAGTGGAACTGGGTAAAGGGCTGCAATCCAGCAAGGACCTTCCACACAACCACCTTTTGTAGTATTTAGAAGAGAGGTTCTGGCCCTAGCTGTACCTGGGAAGCTGACAGGACCGCAAATTCTCTGCCCCGATTCCAGACTTACTGAACGGAAGCTCTGGGATGGGCCCAGCAATTCATGTTGTTTTTTTTTGTTGTTGTTGTTGTTTTTTTTTTTTTTGATAATCCCTCCAGGTAATTTTGCACTAAGCCAGTGTTTGAGAATCACTGCTAGACTATTCATGAAAATATTTCATCACAGAAATGCTATTTTGTAGTTTTTATATATATTTTAGTTGGAGATGGACACAATACATTTATTTTATTTATTTATTTTTAGGTGGCGCTGAGGATCGAACCCAGCGCCTCCCACGTGCTAGGCAAGCGCTCTACCCCTGAGCCCCAGCCCCAGCCCCAGCCCTATTTTGTAGTTTTAATAGTCATTTTCTACTAGAGCTGCGCTACAACAGTGCAGGATCAACACAGCAGATATGAAACTCAAGAAAAATAAAACAAAACCCACAGGATACGTGGAGTCAGAGGTCGAGCGAGCACCCTAGGACCACACATTAAATGAGTAGATGATGGTGCTTTGTTTTGTTGCTACTTCTGAGCTGTCTCCATTCCACCCCTTCCTGTTTTATCCATAATCGATGCACACTGGAGCCGAAATGCCTGTCTGAAATCCAGAGATCAGAAGGGCACAGAATGCAGAGATGAGAGTTGAGATGTTGCAATATCTGTAAGGAAAATCGGTCTGAACTGTAAACTCCTTCAGATGGAGAGCTCAGAAATAGGATGTTTCCCTCTTAAACAAGAAGAAGGGACCTTGCGAAGTTGGAAAACGATCACCCCAAGTGTCCTTAGTGCAGTGCCTGGTCTGGCTGCTGTTTCCAGGACCATCCACAAAGGCCCAGGAGCCCTGGGGCTTGGGCTGTGCTGGAAGGAGTCGCAGACTGTGCGGTTTTGTGAGCCACACTGCCCTCTTCTGGGGACCGCAACTCCGTCCGCTGTTCCATTTTTCAGCTTCAAACCAAAGATGGGTCTGCGTTCTCAGATGCACCTATTTGACGGATAGTGACGACGCTGGGGGTGGCACAGCACAGAGGATGGTGGGGTTTGCAGACCTTCTCACTGTTTTAAGAACACATCCCACAAAGAACAGAGCCAGTGGAACAACAGAAGTGAAGAAAATATACAAAGAGGCCGGCCACTGGAGGCGAAGCACAGGAGACCGTAGTGACCCGTTCTAGACCACGGGATCCTGGGTACCTTGTACGATTTCAGAGAGAGACTTTATCTGCGCCTTCTCAATGGCCCTCAGCCCTTCAATCTCTGCCTCCTCCAACAGGAGGTGGCCTGCTTCAGTTTGTCTGTGAATCCTCCTCTTCAAGGACCCTCGTCCAAGTGGATTAGGGCCCACCCTACTCCGCTGTGACCTCATTTAACTATTTATGTTTGTGATGACCCTGTTTCCAAAGAAGACCCCATTCTGAGGTTCTTAGAGCATTTGAGGAGCACGACCCAGTGCCTGGGCTTTGGGTTCAAATCTTGGCTTAGTTGCTCGTTGGCTGCTGAGCCCTGAGCCGGCTATTGATTGACTCTGACGGCCTGTCTTCTCATCTAAAGTGAGGACAAGAACACAGCCCCATGGGCCTTTTGTAAAGATTCATGTAAGTACTTAGCGGGTGCCTGGTGCAGGGGAGGGAATCCAGCAGAAGCCAGCTATTATTTTCACTTTTACTCTTAGGAAAAAAAAAAAGTTTAAAGAGAGAAAAAAGGATCACACCGTCCCTGGATCAAAACAGACTATTTAAATAAAGAGAATGGTGGGGAGAATAATTGCTACCTGACATTCTTTTCCTTCTCATGTTATATTGAGCACTTACTTTAAAAAAATGCAGTTTAGCTCAGGAGAAACTAGGTTGTAGCTAACTGATGGTCTCAGATACAAGAGAGGATATTTGGGTCTCTGTCAGTTTCAAGGGGAGGCACAAAGAGATATTCTAGTTTAAATGTCATCCCATCTGCCTCCACCTTTTCCACCCCCTCCCCACTCTGCAGGGTTGACTTCCAGAACCAGGCTCACTTTGACGTGACCTCAAGAGCGTCCAAGTTCTCCAGCATCAATAGAGGGGGACATCAGATCCACCTGGCAGAAGCAGCAACCTCAACGACCTGATTTCACTGCCCTTCATTAAGTTCTGATATTGGGGACATGGAGATATGGCATCTGAGAAGGCTGTGATATTAACTTTTTAGAAATCATGAACACTGTCAGGTGCGGTGTGATGCCCCTGTAATCTCCGTGGCTCAGGAGACTGAGACAGGAGGATCCCAAGTTCAAGGCCAGCCTGGGAAACTTAGTGAGGCCCTCAACAACTCAGCGAGACCCTGTCTCAAAATAAAATATAAAAAAGGGCCCAGGATGTGGCTCAGTGGTTAGCCCCTAGGTTCAATCACCGGTAAAGTTTATATTTCCAACAAATCAGAGACTTTTGAGGGCAGGACATTCTAAGGAGAGGAAGGAGGTTGAGGAAAATTCCAGAGCCCAACTCATTGCAGGGCATATTCCCCCCCCCCCCAAAGGTAGATTAAGGAGGTCAGCAAAAGCTCTGAGTGGTGCCCAATTCACCACCAAACACCCTGAGGCAACAGCTGTGGTATTTACATGTGCCCAGTGTTCCATGTGCTCCCCTAAAAATGTCTGTGTGGCTTTGTGTGCACATGTGTTTACAGAACTTGTAAATAAATATGAGTGGAATACGAAACACATGCGCCCGTGTTTACAAAATATGCATCCATTTATGTTAATGAAATTACTTCCATCTGAGAACAAACAGCCATTATCTACGGAAGTGCTACCAATTAAGGGAGATTACTGGAATTTTCGTCCCCATGCATGGAGAAACTGAGTCACCAATGTTTTTGCTATAAAAGGCAGGAAACTTGGCTTATGTCAACATTGAAAATGTTATTGCTAAAGGAGCCTGTAAGTTGGAAAGAAAGTCTCCCTCTGAAATTGTATTCTCACAACAGAGGAACTTTTCAACTCAAGTTCACTTCCAGTGGCTTTTGCAATTGACACCTCACGTTTTCATGCATCGGAGTTTAGCAAGCTTTTCCGAGTTTCCAAGTATGAAAATTTCTGGGGAGCTTGTTTAAAATGTCAGTTTCTAAACTCCACCTCCCAAAAATCTAAGGAAACTTGCAATTTCAGCAATGTTCTTTTTAACTCAGGGGCCCCCAGGAACATGATCTGGGAAGCCGTGCTCTGGTGCCTTGAGTGGCGGAATGAGGAGAAACTGCATCCTTTTGAAAATGGGCGGTTGGCTAGGACAGGGTATTCAAAGGGCAGCACACAAGCACAATGGACCACAAGCCTGACCACTCCTTGCAGTCTCCTGAAGTGCAGCCTTGCAGAGTGGTTAGCAGGGGCTGAGGTCACAAAGTTTCAGCAGGCTCAGGTGCTGGTCTGTGGAGGCAACCTCTGCAGAACAATCAGCTCCTGTAGTCAGAACTGCTGGTTGGCCCCGTGCCCATCCCTGGTGAGATGGAAACTATTGGTCGTGTGTTTATTATGTTGGCATAGCAGTCTTAAGCAATGATTTAAAAACCTCAAAAAATTATAAATGCTTGAGAAGTTGCCAGTATGGTGCAGAAAGGTCCATGTATCATCACCCAGGATCCCCCAGGGGGAGCACATTATGTATCTACATGATCAACATGAGGAATTTGAGATAAACATTTCACTACTACAGACCACAGACTTGACTTGGATTCCTCCGGTTTCAACATACACACTTTCATGTGTGTTTAAAATCCCATCACATGCATAGATTCACAACCACCTCTTCCACAATCAAGATACACAACTCTTCCCTTGCCAAAGAGATATCCTCCTCATCCTGTCCAGAATGCCTGGAATCTACAGATCTATTCTCGAACCGAGCACCGTTAAAAAAAGAAGAAGAATAGAGAAGAATGAAGCATAAGAGAAAACACCAAAGTGCATTTCAGAGCAGGGAAAATACAATTTAGGAAACTTTTGTTCTGTTATTTGTAAATATAGATGTAGTCTGTGTACTGTTTTTTTTTTAATAAAATATATTCTGATGGAGAATTGCTGGGGAAAAATACGAGAAATACTATGATACTAGGGGGAATCATCAGTAAGACATTTCTTGTTGGGAGTCGCCCTGGCTCCAAAGACTAACTTCCCAATCCCCCAAGAAGAGCCATCCAATGGTGAGCCCTGCTGGCTCACATGATCCTGCCATCCAATGGTGAGCCCTGCTGGCTCACCTGATCCTTACCCACCAATCAAAAAGCACCCCATGCCAACTGTCAAACCACCCCCAGCCCTGGCTCTATAAATATGCAGAGCTGTTCCTCAATAAATGGGCATTTTCTTCGATGGCAAGCTTTGATTGTTCTTTCATTTCTCCTCTGGGGGACGTGGGCAATGGAGTGAAGGCCTCTTTGTTTGTGGCCACTGTCCTCCAGACCCCTGATTAATGACTGCTTCCCTTCTGGATGGAAATCTGCCATGTGGACCCCAAGATTCAGCCTCCTTGATGGACCTGACAATGTCCCCTTTGGCTTCCACCTGAAAACTAAGGTGAAAAGGAGCTCAAGCAAGTAGAAGGGCCGGGAGGGGCTCCAGGACTGTATGGGTGCTCGGCTCCCCTTGTCTGAGTCTCCCCTGGGCCCAGAAGCTAATAGAAGCCAGGAGATCAGCACCCCCACAATTCTACTGACTCCTCAAAGCCTGTTTAATGGAAAAGAAAGGGTGTTTCTAGAAAATTTGTTTCATTTATGTACCTCTTAATGGTGTATGGTGCAGGCTCAGGTAATTGCAGGAAAATATTCTCACAATTTTAAATAAAAGTATGAGGCTGGGGCTCAGTGGTAAAGCTCTTGCCTAGCATGTGTGATACACTGGGTTTGATTCTTAGCACTGCATATAAATAAAGTCCATTGACAACTAAAAATAAATATTAAAATAAGTATGTATTTAACATTTTAATCAACCTTAGTTAAAATGCTCCTTAGCTGACAATGGGGGTTCTTTTATCCCAATGAGCCCATTGTGAATTGAAAATATCATAAGTAAAAATATACAGTTCCTCTGAACACACATCATCCTCTAAGTCAGGTTTCTACCATCACTGCCTCAGAACCACAAGGAAGTGGAAAAATTGCAAGTCAAACCTCCATAAATCTGGGGCCATCTATTTCATACTAATGATAGGGATGATTTTTTGTTGTTGTTTTTAAATTTTACCGAGGTATGTATATCTGGCTGGAGAGCAAATGGATTGTTGCATGATTGGGTCAGTCATTTATCTTCTTGTTTCTAGTTAGAGCAGTCTACCTCAAGGGCTCAGGGCACTGGGCGTGACACGTACTTGGGGACTTTGGAAGTAACTCTGGGGAGCTTTCTTCTCAGGACCCCTCCTGGCATCTGGTCGGTTGTGACGTTGATGGCTTTTGCTCCACAGCTGAGCGAGGGAGTGGTCCATCCTGGAGCTGGTGGGGAAGGCATATGGGGCTGGTCTATTCCTGGGCTGCATATATCCCTGGAAACAATTTCTTCATGCTCTGCTGCACCATCTGGCATGATTTTGTAAATCTTCCCAACAACATGCCATTGATCTATTTCACCAATGCACAAAGGAAATCACCTAGGGCTGGGAAGGGTCCAGTTCTTGGGGCTTGAGCCCTTCCCAGTACAGCGTGGCCATCTCAAGATAGGTGGAGAGCCCTTGTCATCGCTAAGAATTCTTATGATTTGGGCCCCAAGTGACTGTAGGTCTTTCAAGGCACTGAGCGATTCACTGAGAGGTGCCACGTGAACAGACCTCCTACAGTCCCCACTGTGGTCACTGAAATGATCACGCTTCACTTCCTGCGAGCCCTCTACTGGGACAGCTCATTTAATTCATTTTGGAAACTCTTGTATTTGTCGTAGTTTCTTGTCACAACACATTGAAGAGAAGGACATTCGTTGGTAGTGCATGCGATTGTCTTCATTTCTTAAATTCTGAATCAAGAGGGGAACATGCTCTTGACCATTGGCTGCTTCCTGAGGATAATGCAGGTTATAAGCATGGATGTGCAGATGGTGTGGCTTTGATTTACCCAGGAACGCCCCCTTGTGCTGTGCGCAGAGCACACATCCCATAAGCGTCCATCTGGCACACACCTCATCTCCCTGGCTACTTTTTTCCCCTTTTGAGATGAGGTCTCGCTATGTTGCTCCAGCTGGTCCTAAATTCTTGGGCTCAACCGAGTCTCCTGCCTCAGCCTCCCCAACAGCTGAAACTACAGGTTTGTGTCACTGCACCCAGGTTTCCTGCTGTTTAATCAAGCATGCACAAATCATTGTCCCATATGTGGGTTCTTTGTGACAGTCAGAAATGACAAAGCCATTAATACTTCTCCCTTATACAAGTGCCATGGTGTTAGGGATTGGATATGAGGTCTCTCCCGAAAAGCTCACGTGTTAGGCAATGTAGGAATGCTCAGTGGTGAAATTATTAGATTATGAGAGCTGTAATTCATCCATGGATTAATCCACTTGATGAATTAATCTGATTCCAACTCAGTTACTGGGAGGTGACTGTAGATGGGTGGGCAATGGCTGAAGGAATTAGGTCACTGATGGCGTGCCCTTGGGGATTGTATCTTGACCCTGGCTCCTCAAGCGTGTGTGCTCTCCCTCCCTCCCTCCCCTCCCTTTCTTTCCCCCTCTCCCTCTTTGCTTTCTGGCTGTCACAAGCTGAATGGCTTTCTTTTGCTGTACCCTTCCACCATGATGTTCTGTCTCACCTTGGGTCCAGAGTTATGGCGTCAGCTAACCAAGGACTGAACTTCTCAAACTATGGGCCCCCAAAGAACATTTCCTCTTCTAAGTTGTTGTCAGGTACTTTGGTCATAGTGATGAAAAGCTGACTAAGATACATGGTAAAGATGATGTGACGTTGTCCCCACATTGCTTCAGAGTGTCATTCCAGGCTAAGCTATTTAAGAACTGGCATTCCTCCTCCACCTCTTCCCATGCTGCAGTGACCTGGGGACATTTGTTTTATGTGGCTGAGCTATCATGGAAAGAGAATCACCCAGCTGCTTCAGACTTGAAAAAACTCTGACTTGAGGCCTGTTGTTCCATGCTGCCTGGCCAAGCATGACTTACACATGGCCCCAAGTCAACTCATACTTTGGACCCAGGCCATTTTTCCACCCATAAGTTACAACATCTGCTTGTACCAGTGTGATAACAAAGGTTCTTCCACGTTCAGAGCCATGGTATTTTACGTGATGTCCACACAGAGATATTTTGTAAAGAAATTTTGTGAAAACTTTTCTTCTTTTTCTCCAGACATAACGTTTGTAAATTTGGGGTTGGTTTTATGAGATTCTTGGCAGCAGGGCAAACTACCTGTTTTTAGTATAAAGCGTGGGAGTTTGAAGAATGGTTCTGTGGTCTTGGCAACCAGATTGCACAGTGCAAAGAATTCTTTTGTGCTTATATGTGAAAAGTTCAATTGTTGTTGAGGGTGTGTGTGTGTGTGTGTGTGTGTGTGTGTAAGTAAAGCAAAAGTTTGACAAAGTTTCACAGAAGAAAAGACACAGACATCTGCACCCAACTTGACTTTTCTTTTTGTTTCTTATGTGAAATAATCACTTTTTTGACTCACACAGACCCATATTCTGTATTCATAAGAGATTTCTGTCATGGCTCACGTTTGGACATTTTTCTAAATTATAGTTTATGTTATTATGCTCGTATTTCTCTTCATGGCTCCGTGAGCCATTTTTTACACAATAACCAAATTTGCAAGTTGTAAAATAAAATAACTGTCTTTTTAAAAACAAATGTTTGTAGTGGTAGATAAATAGAATGCCTTTATATTATTTTTTTATTTTTATGTGGTGCTGAGGATGGAACCCAGTGCCTCACATGTGGTAGGCAAGGGCTCTGCCACTGAGCCACAGTCCAGCCCTACAATAACTGTCTTAACTCAAGTCTTCCAGAAAGCAGATCCCGAGACGAAGGTTAAACCACTGATATTTTATTTGGGAGGTGAAAACCAAGGGCAGTGAGGGAGAAGGGGAAAACTGCAGACAGGGAGATTTGCAAATCCACAAGACAGCAGCCCAAAGAGCCACCCAGAGCATCAGCAGTGTGCAGTTGGACATCCACTCCACAAGGGGGCGCCCTCCAGAAGGGCTGTGACTCCAGGCCAGCAGCAAATACTTCCTTTTTGTCCTTCCTGTCTCCTGGGTCCCAATGGTCCACATGCACCCCTAGAAAGCCAAGTGCTCCTCACCCCTGGTGGCTTCTAAGTCTCATTTCTTTCCTCTGCTAAATGAGCATAATGGTGTGACCTCCCTGATGGGGTGTTTTGAGGATTAAAGGAGATGATGAATTAAAAACCCTATCAGTTGCTGGTATTCAAGTGAATGATTGCTAAAGGAAAAGACGAAAGGTGTCCTAAGTGCTCTGTGATGGGCCAGAGGGCTCCTCTTTATCTATGAAATAAGGAGGGACTCAGGATCCACCACAAAGAAACAGTGGGGGCATCTGAGTGTGATGCCAGACTTGGAAGCTTGTCTAATAGTTATATGCAGTTTTTTCAACCATATTCATGAGGGTGGATAGAAAATATGGGATCCAAAGACGATTCTGCAGTAATGATAATAAGCCAAATTTAAATAACATTGGAGGGAAAAGACCAACTTCAGTAATGGCCAAATACAATGACTTATCTTGGCCTCCTCAGGAAAATATCTATTGCAACAGTCTCCCAGGAATTCAGAGAATGTATTCCACCTTATTTCTACCTTGGGGTGGGTGGTGGTGCAACTTTGTAGACCAAGAGCAAAAGTTCACATCTCCATCTGTTGTCTCAGTGGAACAAGTTATTCCTTCAAATCTGGGAGGTAAGAAAATCACAGATCCAAGATCTGGTTCCCAACTTGCTCTCCAAAGAGATCTCATATTTTGAGTGGTACAGTTACATGTTTTACGACAGAGTGGCAACCCCACTTGCCTTTCAGCCAAGAAATTCACGCTGAAGGAAAAACATCCCAAACCATTTTGAAAACAGATCCAATGCTAACACAGCCAAGCTAAACTCCCAAGCCAAGGCATTTAAAAATGTTCTCACATTGCTTGTTACTCCTTTATGGCAACTGAATACCTTTATTCTCTTGTGAATCTCCTAAGGACACAATCTTGTGCTCACAAATATTCCTTGAGATTTGAGATGGGGACATGGATGTTAATACGCAAGCGTGAGCTTCCTGTGCTCAATGACCTTACAATTTGGTTAAAAATAAGTGACAGTATTAACTAATGCTGCCTGTTATATGGAAGTCTGTGGTTCTGGTGAATGAGTGATAGAGATGGCCAAGGTCTCCAAATCTAAGAAAGAGAGAAAAGGGGGGCATAAGTGGACAATCCAAAGGAGGTGGAGACCAGAGGTGGATTTTGAAAGGGGCTGAGAGCGGAACTAGAAGAAAACCTGTATGAACCCTTTAGCATAATTTGCTTCCAGGTACTTGCTTTCAATTGATTTTAAAAATTGCTAATTTGGGAGATCATGCGGTTGACCAATAGAGCGTTAGTCTCCTTCTAGCTTTGCTGTAGATGATGGATGCCTCAGTTATTCTTTGGGGACTTGAAGTCTACTTTGTTGAAACCACTGACTTTTCCCTTGGGCCTGCATAGGTGTTCAATGTGCCCTTTTTATTTTAGGGAATCTGAAAGCTCCACCCTCAGATCATGCTAATTCCACCATTTTCCCAACATGCATCCTATGAGGAGCCATGAAGTTTGATCACGTGTGGGTAGACCGCTGGTTGATTATCTCCAGTTGCTTTTGCCTTCATCTTAAGTCAACTGCTTTATAATTAATTAATTAATTTAAATTAGGTATATATGACAGCAGAATGCATCTTGATTAATTGTACACAATTGCAGCACAACTTTTCATTTCTCTGGTTGTACATGATATAGCATTGCACCATATGTGTTGTCATACATGTACCTAGGGTAATGATGTCCATCTCATTCCACCATCTTTCCTGCCTCTATCTCCCCTCCCCACCTCTCCCTCCCCTTTGCCCTAACAAATTTTCTCCATTTTTCCCAGGCCCCCCACCCCCATTGTGGATGAGCATCCACTTATCAGAGAGAACATTCTGCCTTTGGTTTTTTGGGATTGGCTTACTTCCCTTAGCACTATATTCTCCAACTTCATCCATTTACCTGTAAATTCCATAATATTATTCTCTTTTAATGCTGAGTAATATTCCATTGTGTATATATACCACATTTTCTTTATCCATTCATCTATTTAAGGGCATCTAGGTTGGTTCCACAGTTTAGCCATTGTGAATTGAGTCTCTATAAACATTGACGTGGCTGTGTTACTGCAGTATGATGATTTTAAATCCTTTGGGTATAGACCAAGGAGCGGGATAGCTGGGCCAAAGGTGGTTCCATTCCAGATTTTCTAAGGAATCTCCATACTGCTTTCCAGAATGGTTGCACCAATTTGCAGTCCCACCAGCAATGTATGAGTGTGACTTTCCCCCCACATTCTCACCAACACTTATTGTTGCCTGTACTCTTGATGACTGCCATTCTGACTGGCGTGAGATGAAATCTTATACTAGTTTTGATTTGCATTTCTCTAATTACTAGAGGTGTTGAACATTTTTCCATATATTTGTTGATCTATTGTATTTCTTCTTCTGAGAAGTGTCTGTTCAGCTTCTTAGCCCATTTATTGATTGGGTTATTCGCTTTTTTGGTGTTAAGTTTTTTGAGTTCTTTATATATCCTGGAGATTAGTGCTCTATCTGATGTGCACATGGCAAAATATTTGCTCCCAAAATGTAGTCTGTTCATCTCAATGATTGTTTCTTTTGCTGAGAAGAAGTTTTTTAGTTTGAATCCATCCTATTTATTGATTCTTGTGCACTTTAGGAGTTGGGGCCTAATCAGACATGATAGAGATTAGGGCCTACTTTTTCTTCTATTAAGCAAAGGGTCTCTGGTCTAATTCCTAGGTCCTTGATCCACTTTGAGTTGAGTTTTGTGTATGGTGAGAGATAGGGGTTTATTTTCATTTTGCTGCATATGGATTTCCAGTTCTCTCAGCACCATTTGTTGAAGAGGCTATCTTTCCCCAACTGTATATTTTGGTGCTTTTATGTAGTATGAGAATTTATGTGGGTTTGTCTCTGTGTCTTCTATTCTGTACCACTGGTCTACATGTCTATTTTGGTGCCAATACCATGCAGTTTTTGTTACTATTGCTTTGTAATATAGTTTAAGGTCTGGTGTTGTGAAACCTCTTGCTTCAGACTTCTTGCTAAGGACTGCTTTGGCTATTCTGGGTCTCTTATTTTTCCAAATGAATTTTGTGATTACTTTTTCTATTTCTATAAGGAATGATGATGGGATTTTAATTGGAATTGCATTGGATCTGTGTAGTATTTTGACTAGTATGGTCATTTTGACAATATTAATTCTGCCTATCTGAGAGCATGGGAGATCTTTCCATCTTCTTTTTTAAAAAATATTTTTAGTTGTAGTTGGACACAATACCTTTATTTTATTTTTATGTGGTGCTGAGGATTGAACCCAGCACCCCACACATGCTAGGTGAGCGCTCTACCACTGAGCCACAACCCCAGCCCTAATCTTTCCATCTTCTAAGGTCTTCTTCAACTTCTTTCTTTACTGTTCTGTAGTTTTTACTGTAGAGGTCTTCCACTCCTTTGTTAGATTGATTCCCAAGTATTTTATTTATTTTTTTTTTTTGAGGCTATTGCGAATGGAATAGTTCTTCTAATTTCTCTTTCAGAGGATTCATCACTGATGTATAGAAATGCATTTGATTTGTGGGTATTGATTTTTATATCTTGCTACTCTGCTGAATTCATTTATTAATTCTAGAAGTTTTCTGGTGGAGTTTTTTGGATCCTCTAAGTATAGAATCATGTCGTCACAAATAATGATAGTTTGAGATCTTTTTTTCCTATTCATATCCATTTAATTTCTTTCATCTAATTTATCTGGCTAGAGTTTCAAGGACTATGTTGAATAGAAGTGGTGAAAGAGAAAATCCTTGTTTTGTTCCAGTTTTTAGACAGAATGCTTCCAGTTTTTCTCCATTTAGGATGATGTTGGCCTTGGGTTTAGTATAGATAGCTTTTACAATGTTGAGGTATGTTCCTACTATCCCTAGTTTTTCTAGTGTTTTGAACATGAAAGTGTGCTGTATTTTGTCAATTGATGCTTTCTCTGTATCAACTGATATAATCATATGATTCTTATCTTCATGTCTATTGATGTGATGAATTATATTTATTGATTTCCCTATGTTGAAACCAAACTTGCATCCCTGGAATGAACCCCAGTTGATCATAGTGTGCTACCTTTAAAATATGTTTTTGTATGCAATTTGCCAAAATGTTATTGAGAATTTTGCATTAATGTTCATCAGGGATAGTGGTCTGAAATTTTCTTTTCTTGATGTGTCTCTGCCTGGTTTTGGTATCAGGATGATACTAGCTTTGTAGAATGAGGTTGTAAGGGTTCCTTCCTATTCTATTTCATGGAATAATTTGAGGAGTATTGGTATTAATTCTTCTTTTAGGTCTTGTAGAACTCAGCTGTGAATCCATCTGGTCCCAGGCTTTTCTTGGTTGGTAGGCTTTTGATGGCATCTTCTATTTCCTTGTTGAAATTGATCTGTTTAAACTGTGTATGTCCTCTTGACATACACAGTTGGTTTGATCATATGCCTCTAGAAATTTTTTGGTGTCTTTGAGGTTTTCTATTTTCCTGGAGTATAAACTTTCAAAATAGTTCCTAATTGTCTTCTGTATTTCAATAGTGTCTGTCATGATATTTTCTTTTGCATCACAAATTTTAGTAATTTGAGTTTTCTCCCTCTTTTTTTTTTATTAGGGTGGCTAAGGGTTTGCCAATTTTATTTATTTTTTTCAAAGAACCAGTTTTTTGTTTTGTCAGTTTTTCAATTGTTTCTTTTGTTTCAATTTCATTGATTTCTGCCCTGATTTTAATTATTTCCTGTCTTCTATTACTTTTGGTGTTGGTTTGTTCTTCTTTTTCTAAGGCTTTGAGATGAAACATCCGGTCTTTTATTTGTTGACTTTTTTCTTCTTTTAATAAATAAGCTTAATGCAATGAACTTTCCTCTTAGCACTGCCTTCATAGTGTCCTGGAGATTTTGATAAGTTGTATCAGAGTTCTCATTGACCTCTAAGAATTTTTTTTATCTCCTCCCTGATGTCTTCTGTTATTCATTCAATAGCGTATTGTTTAGTCTCCAGGTGTTGAAGTAACTTCTCTTTTTACTTTTATCATTGATTTCTAATTTTATTCTATTATGATCAGTTAGAATGCAGGGTAGTATCTCTATTTTTTTGTATTTGCTAAGACTTGTTTTGTGGCATAACATAATGGTCTATTTTGGAGAAGGATCCAGGTGCTGCTGAGAAGAAAATACATTTGCTTGCTGATGGGTGAAATAGTCTATATATGTCTGTTAAGTTCAAATTATTGATTGTATTATTGAGTTCTATAGTTTCTTTGTTTAGTTTTTGTTTGGGAGATTTATCCAGCAGGGAGAGAGGTGTACTAAAGTCACCCAGTATTATTGTGTTGTGGTCTATTTGGTTCTTGTACTTGAGAAGAGTTTGTTTGACATACATAGGTGCCCCATTGTTTGGGGCATAGATACTTATGATTGTTATGTCTTGTTGATGTATGAGTCCCTTAAGCAGTATGAAATATCCTTCTTTGTCCCTTTTCACGAGCTTTGGTTTGAAGTCCACTTTACCTGATATGAGGATGGACCATGTGATTGTATGTTTTTTCTCATCTTTTCACCTTCACTCTGTGGATGTCTTTTCCTGTGAGATGAATCGCTTCAAGGTAGCATATTGTTGGGTTTTTTAAAATCCAATCTGACAATCTATGTCTTTTAACTGATGAGTGTAGGCCATTCAATTCAGAGTTATTATTGAAATATAATTTTTATTCCTGGACATTTTGGTTATTTTTGGTTTTTAACTTTACTTTGCTTCTCCTTTGATTGACCTTTCCTTTAGTGTAGTTCCTCCCTTTGCTGATTTTCATTGTTGTTTTTCATTTCTTCTTCCTGGAATATTTTGCTGAGGATGTTCTGCAGTGCAGGCTTTCTTGCTGTAAATTCTTTTAATTTTTGTTTATCATGAGAGGTTTTTATTTTGTCATCAAACCTGGAGCTTAATTTTGCTGGATATAAGGTTCTTGCTTGGCATTCATTTTCCTTCAGAGCTTAGTGTATGTTCTTCCAGGATCTCCTGGCTTTGAGGGTCTGGGTTGAAAAATCTGCTGAGATACGAATTGCTCTCCCCTTATGTGTGATCTGGTTCCTCTCTCTTGCGGCCTTTAGATTCTATCCTTATTCTGTATGCTAGGCATTTTCATCATAATGTGCCTTGGTGTAGATCTATTGTCATTTTTTTCACACCATCTCGTTTCACTTCCATGAGATCTTTGTGGCACTGCTGTTATTTCTATTTCCATTTTACAGATGAGGAAACTGAGCCTCAAAGAGGTGAAGTAATGCAGTCAGGATGTGGCAGATCCAGCACTAAACCCGGGTCTACAGATGAACATGAGACCATCCTTGTCCTCATTATTCTAGACCCCAAACCACTGGGGAAATGCTGACTCCTCCCTTTCTTCTATTCCCACGTAGACAACCAGTCTCCAGGGCTGTGAGGCTGAGGGCTAGCTGATAAAGGTTGACCACTGGTAGGGTCTTCCATTAATTTTTCTTCGGTCACCTTAGAGATGGCACTTTCCATTTTTATGGCCATTACTAGATGACTTTCCAGCCTTAGTGGCACCTGGAGGGGCTGTGAAGAAACAGACGCTGACCCAATTCCTGGGGTGTTTCAGTAGGTCTGGGGTAAGAACCGAGAATATGCATTCTTAGAAAGTCCCAGGTGACCCTGTTGCTGCTGGTCCTGGGGCCACACCTTGAAGACCACTAATCTTTGCTCCTACCCCCATGCCTGGCCCTGCAAGCTGTGCCACAGGTCACCCGTTCTCCACTGCTGCATGGTGATCCCGGCTTCCTCCCCAGCCAGGCTGAGGGTCTGAGGACTGAGTCTCCTTTCTCTTTGTACTCTTCCTGCATAGCAGGTGGGGCGCCTCACAGTTTGGCCTGAAACTTCTTCCTGGGTTCAAGTCCTTACTAATACTAAGAAACTCACCAGTAACAAACACTCTGACCTTAGGCAACTTATTCAACCTACTCAGGGTCAATTTTAACCTATACAAATTGGGTTGCTAAGAATGACTATTTTGTGAGGCTAGTGTGAGTACTGAGACAATAATTTTAAAGGGCTTAGCAAAATCAAATGGACTGTTTGTCTGCCACATGGTGTGCCAATCTTATAAATGACAAATTTTGCAAAACAGATGGAGTTTTTTCATGAGGTGACCAAATGTGGACACAGGAAACCAGTCTCACCTCTGTCTGCCCAAGGATAAGATTCAGGGGTATTCGTGAGATAAAGAAGCAGTTAACCAGGACTGCCTCTACCACCTCTGCAGGAGCCCAGGCCCAGCACCACCCCCTGGGCTCACCTGGGAGTCCAGGCCTAGCCCACATCCATCTGGGACACTGCAGCCATCCCCATAGCCCTCCCCACACAGTAGACTCCATCTTGAGACAACAGGGCCTAGAAGCAGCTGCCTCTTGGTACAGGCAGCCCAAAGCCACTGTAAGGCCCACCCGTTCAGCCCCATTTCTGAAAGTGGTTGCATCTATCTTGGGACACCCCCACTGCTATCTCGAGTTACCTCAATGCCACCACCTTTAGTTTCAGTAGCAACCTTTGTGGGACACCAGCAGGGTCTGAAGCCCAACACCAAAGTAAGGTGCAGATAATCTGCACAGACCCTATAAGATTATAAGGTAGAAACTGTAATACCTCCTATCTGCACTGCAAGAAAGGAAATCACATAGTCAACATGAAAAGACAAGGGAAGAAAGTGCTCCCCGCCAAAACCAGGATACTACAATAATAGAATCTATGGACTGTGCCGTTCATAAAATGTCAGAGAAGGAGTTCAGAATGTGCATGATTAAAATGATCTGTGAATTAAAGAAAGACCTAAATGAGCAAATACATGCAAAAATTGATTACTCCGAAAAAAGGTAGAAGAGCAAATACAGGCAATCATTGATCCCACCAATAAAGAGATAAAGGAGAAAATGCAGGTAGCAAAAGATTACTTCAAGAAAGAGATAGAGATTTTGGAAAAAAAAAATCAGAAATTCTTGAAACAAGGAAACAATAAACCAAATAAAAACTCAATAGAAAACATCCCCAACAGACTAGATCACTTGGAAGACAGAATGTCAGACAATGAAGACAAAATATACAATCTTGAAAATAAAGTTGACCACACAGTGAAGATGGTCAGAAACCATGAGCAGAACCTCCAAGAATTATGGGACAGCATCAAAAGACCAAATATAAGAATTATTGGGATAGAGGAAGGCACAGATATTCAAACCAAAGGAATGCAAAAACTCTTCAATGAAATATCGACTTCAATGAAATAATATCAATCTCAACTATGAGAATCTGTGAAAATAAAGTTGTCGCTAGTGATAGAAATAGAGACCACAGAGAGACTGGATCATGACTTGGTTTTATAAAGTCTAGAAATTGTGTCTGCATGTGAAGTGGTGGGAGAGGGCCTCACTGAAGGCCACGGTGGGCAGTTATACACAAGAGTTCAACTCCACGGATGGGGTGAAAATAGATTTAGGAGTCACTGGTAGAGAGATGAGTAGAAAAGGATTGTTTTTTGTTTGTTTATTTGCTTTTTTTTTTTTTTTTGTCACAAGAAGGCTAAAAAGAGTCTGTCTTGATACAAAAATACCACTATGCATGCAGTTCAGAACTAAGGTACAGGGTACATGTCATTCCCCAATGTGCTTTTGGCATACTGTGCTTTTTGAGGGAAGCCCAGAGGTGGAGGTGGAAGAGAGTGGTCAGCACATGAACTATGGGACTGGGCAGTACTGCTCAGCCCATTGAGAGAGCAACTTCAAAAAAGAAAATAGACATGCAATAGGTACCAAGTGTAGATTTAGCCAGCCTGGGATTGAGATTATAGACTCAATTTTCAAGAAGTGTGATGTATTTGTTTATGTCTCTTTTATTTTTGTGCCTTATTTACTCATCTGACTTTGAGAAAACTAATATTATTTTGTTTATTTTTATGTGATGCTAAGGGTGAGAAAATTAATATTAATGCTTACTTTGAGAAAAGAATAATTGAAATGTGACTCGCATACAGTAACATTTACCTGTTAAAGTGTATAGTCAAGTGGTGTGCACCCCTGTGATCCCAACCACTTGGGAGGATGAAGCAGGAGGATTGTGAATTGGAGGCCAGGCTGGGCAACAGCTTGAGACCTCCATCTCAAAGCAAATAAAAAGAAACAAAACAAATAAAATGTACAGCCAGCAGTTTTTAGTGTGGTCACCAAGTTGTGCAACTATCATCACTATCTAATTCTTGAGTATTTTCCTCTCCCCAAGGAAAAATTCCATATCCATGAGGAATCACTCCTTTCTTTGTGTCTTTGGCCCTGGAAACTATGAAGCTACTTCTGTCCATATGAATTTGCCTATTCTGGACATTTTAAATGGGATCCTAATCCAATTTTGTATTCTTCATTACTAGTGTTTAGAACAGAAGTGATTTTTGTATGCAAGAATGGGATATTAATTAGGATAAGTTATATTCCATGTATGTATAATATGTCAAAAATACACTGTCATATATATCCAAAAAGAACAAATAAATTAAAAGTAGAAGGAAGAAAAAAATACTAATACTAAGCCATACCAAAAAAAATAAGTATGATTGAAACTTAAAATACTTGGTGTTCTTAGATATTATTTTGCTGTGCTGTTTTCTGCATAAACCCATTTTAGTATTAAAAAATGAATTGATTTTTGTTCATTGATTCCTCATCTTGAAAACTTGCTGTACTGGCTCATGGGTTGTAATGGGTACCTTTGATCTCTATGTTCCTTGGGATTTTCTATACACAAAATCATGTCATTGGAACATACAGATGAATTTGCTTCTTCCTTACCAATCTGGATACCTTTTATTTCTTTTTCTTGGCAATTGTCCTGGTGTTTTTTATTGCTAAATTTAAAGGTCTCATCCTGCCAAGCCACAGAATCACAATCATTGGTCCCCTGGGCTCTGCCCCGCTTTTCCTGGACTTGTGACTAGTTTTCTAGGGTCAGGGAGGGAGGGTGGCGCCTGGTCCTTGGTGAGCCATCATGCTTACTTGCTCTCATTTCCCTACATCCACGGGTACACAGAGGTCACGTGTCCTCCCTGGCCGGATGCCATGTTGTTCGTGCCCCAGAGGCTCACCCGACATGCAGGAGCTCTGAGTTTGCTCTGGCTGGGAGGGACTCTGCTCAGGCTGTCTTGAATCCGTCTGTGTAAACATAGCATGGCTGTCCCAGACCTCTGGGCACAGGGGACCCTGGGCTCTCCCTTGGCATGAGGATCATGTGTTTCTTCCATTTGGGGTCCCCAACCAGCACCAAGCTTCTGTCAGTTCACCCCGAACACCAGGGTTTGGCCCTGGGCTGGGGTAGGATTTGGATCTGTAATGTTCTCCAAAGGTCCTTGTGTTAAAGGATTGGCCAAATGGTGCCATTGGAAGGTGGTGGAGCCTTAGGAGGTGGGGCCTTATGGGTGGTCTTTGGTAATTACGGGTGCACCCTTGAAGGAGACTGTGGAACCTGGGTCTCTTCCTCTCTTTTCCTGGTTATGAGGTGAACACACTCATGCCATGAGGTGCTCCTCACTACAGACCCAAAAGCAATGGGACCAACTGGTTTTCAGACCAACCAGTCTGAGATCTCCAAAACTGTGAGCCAAAATAAACCTTCCCTCATTTTAAGCTGCTTATCTCAGGTACTTTGTTATAGTCATGGGAAGCTGACTGATACAGGAGCTCTTCTTATGGGTATTGTCCAACAGCTCATGCTTTATGTTCCATTAGGACTCAATGTCTCATCTGGAGAATTTTCGTGTGATTGAAATAATTCAGATTGGTTCTGTACTCCTTCTCCTAAATCCCATGGTAGTGATTTTGCCCCCCAGGGTATTTGGCATGTCTGAAGACCTTTTTTGACCATTACAGCCAAGGGACAATGGATGCTCTTGGTTGTCTAGCAGATAGAATGCAGGGTGCTGCTAAACATCCTACTGCATGCAGGGCGGTCTCTGGTCTAAAGTGCTGTTGGAGTGAGGGTTGGGAAAGCCTGTTATTAATCCCTTGTTTAAGCTTGAAATCATTGTGGGTCTTACTTTGAAATAATAATCACAGCGATTCAGCCTGGTCTTCCATTGTTCTGTTGCCAGCCTGGGGCATGGAAGCAGGGGTGGATTTAGTCAGGGGAGGGCAGGGAGCGGGAGGCAGCCTCAGGGACATCTGTTGAAACCTGTGTGGCAATGCGGAGGAGCCACACAGAGACTGATAACGAAGGCATGAAGGCACGTAGTGTGAAGGCATGCAGTGTGAATCATGCACTCCAAGGTCAAGGGCAGGTGGAGCCATCTCACTGGAGATATCAGAAGGCAGATAGAAACACTACAAAGCAAAGCAAGAATTCGATGCCTAAGTGTCATAGTAACAATGACCTGAGGGCAGGGATGGTAAGGAACTGTGACAGTCAAACTTACTATTTCCTTTCAAACCATTCATTTTGGTTTTATGAACTTCTATGTATGTTTCACAATAAAAATGTTAAAAAAACGAGACATTTGTCAACATTAAAAAAAAAAATCTCATCCTCCCAGAACAGAAAAAGTACACAAACAAAAAAACTGGTAAACTCCAATAAAGTCTGGGATGGATGGGAATGCACCAGTGTCCCCCTGGTGGCTTTGACATTTGTGCTGAGGTGATGCCAGCGGCAGGGGAAACAAACAGGGGTGCACATGGGGACCTTCTGATCTGTCTTTGTCACTTGTCTGTAAATCTGAAATGAGTTCAAAATAAAATGTTAATTTCAAACAAGTCTCATCCTAATCATCTACAAGCGCTTTCCTCTGATCTTCGATCTCTTCCTCGGTTTCTACTCTTTTGTTTTATGATATGAGTGAGTGCTAGTGATGACATGAACAGCAGCTAGCACTTGCAAAACAAGCCTGGCCCAGATCTGGGCGTGTAATGTATTATTCTGCAGGATTCAAGGGTACGGAAGGCAGCCACTCGGTGCAGCCCCTGTCTCCACTGTGGCGTGTCCCCTTCCTGGGTTTTTTTGTCCTGTATACATCAATTCCCTACCTAGCAATTTGTAGCTTGATTGTTTTTAACTCTAAACATCGTGCCTTAAGTATTCCGCATGCCACTAAAAATCTAAACAAAGCATTCGAAGGCTCCAGAAAATTCCATGCATCAGCGTGCCTGCTTTAACTCCCTCAATCTAGAATGTCAGGCCCTTAGGCTGTTTGCAACTTAAGTGTGACCACTTTTTGGATTACTTGCTCCATTTCTTCATATTTTTTGGTCACCTACTTTGTTTATCTTATCGTCATTTGTGCCCAACAGTTCTACTAATGAGCGGGGTGCCATTGTAGCATAGAGACTAGCAAGCTTTTAAAGTTCTTCCCGTTATCATTCCATATGCCGTACTTCTCTTCAAGAGTGGACAGCAGAGTTTACCGAGGTGGAGATAAAGGAAGAACGTGTGAATAGTATCCCCTGTGGCCACCAGGGGCATCCAGGTAGAGCAGGGTGGATGCAGCCGAGGTTATCATGATGGCCTAGGAAGCCCACGCTTGGGTAGGACACCCGCAGAATCTCGTTCTTTCCTCTGAGCAATGCTATGGGTAGATATTTCTATCCCTGTTTTATACACATGAGGAAACCAGCCCACATCCAAAAAGCCTGTTTCAGAAGGAGTGAGTGAGGAAACAGGGCTGGTATGTGAGGGGAGGAGTCCCATATACCAGTCCTGTTGGGAGTCTGTCTCTCTGAGCATACATACGTTGGACGTGCCAGGATGGGAACTTAATATTTATTGAAAACAAAACAAAAAAACAAAACAAAAGTAGACCTGTGATTCCCTTGTTGTAGGAATCCTTGACTTAGGAAATTCTACCATAGCCATTTGTGCTTAATCCATCCACTTAGGGTGAAGCCGGGCAGGACTGAGGTGTGAGCCAGTGTAGATCTTGCCACTCTCAGGATGGTCCAAGAGGTAGCAAGAGCAGCACCTGAGTGTTAGCCACATGGAATCTCATGCCCACTGACCCTGGGCCTGCATTTCAACAGAATCCCTAGGAACCCATGTGCCCAGTACAGCTTGAGAGGCACTGCTCGAAGATTTCTTAGGAAGAAAGATTTTCTTAGAGTGTGGATGAGCCCCATGTATCAGCCATAAGACAGTTTTTTCAGCTCATTCATGCTCACAAAAGTGGCTCAGTGAAGACTGGCTGACAGTAGAGTCTGTCCATGGCTCTTTTACAGTTGTTTTTTTTCCCCCTGTACTGGAGATTGAACCCAGGGGTGCTTTACCACTGAGCCACATCCCCACCCTTTTTTATTTTGATACAGGGTTTTGCTAAGTTGCCTAGGCTGGTCGTGAACTTGCCATCCTCCTACATCAGCCTCCCAGGTCTTTGGGACAGGTGTGCACCACCACATCTGCCTCTTTAGAAGTTTTGATGGGGGAACCAGAGAATTTAGATCCACCAACTTTCCTTGTCCTGCTCTTACTTCTAATGCAGCCATTCCAGTGTGTTCTGAAGTTCCATGGGGCCAGGTTGGGGGCGTGGAAGGAGATCCTCTAAGTTGAGAAGAGCCACAACCCGGTGGCCATGTAGGTGGAGTAATCTGAGAAAGGACAATGGCCATGAGACAATATGGGACAACCTCTGGGAGGTGGGGGCCAGTAGGGAGATGCTCCTTTGCCTTGCTTTATATAGGAAGATATTTCTGTCTCAGCAAACTCCTTAGAGAGGATGGTGCTCAGCATCCTGTTTCACAGGAGACACTGAAGAGCGTTGAGTACAATCATGTAGCAAGTGGCAGCTTCGGGGTCAGATGCAGGTCTTCAGCTTTAAACCCAGTGCTTCCCTCACTGCACAAGGGGCCATGATGGAGGGTACTTCCAGCTCCTTCCAGTGTGCTCCTGCATCTCCCACACTTCCTCCACCTCCTCCACCTCCTCTACCTCTTGAACCTCCTTGACCTCCTTCACCTCCTCCACTTCCGGAACCTCCTCCACCTCCTGCACCTCCTTCACCTCCTCCACCTCCTGAACCTCCTTTGCCTCCTGCATCTCCTTCACCTCCTTCACCTCCTGCATCTCCTGCACCTTCTATACTCCTTCACCTCCTTCGCCTCCTGCACCTCTTTTGCCTTCTTCACCTCCTCCACCTCCTTCACCTCCTCCTCCTCCTTCACCTCCTCTACCTCCTGCTCCTCCTGCACCTCCTGCTCCTCCTGCACCTCCTGCACCTCCTTCACCTCCTTCACCTCCTGCACCTCCTTCGCCTCCTTTGCCTCCTTCACCTCCTTCACAAGCAGAAATCTCCTTTCCCAGACTCTCCTGTGTTAGTTAGAATTATGGAGGCTATTTGGGTTGGTTCCAGGCTGTTTGAGGGTGGAAGTGAGCAACCCTGGCCATAGAGATGGACTATGGGTGTCAAGAGTCACAGAAGGAATCAGTTTTTTGTATGATGCAGAGGTAGGACATGAGATGTGGTTCTGAACTTCATCTCCCATGTCTGTGTGACCAGGGCGAGACAGCAGCATCTGCTCCTCTTACACTTGCTTTGATTTTGTAGTCATGGAACTCACAGGATTAAATGCGTTTCTGCTTAAAACACCTAGGGAACTTTGTTTTCTGCTCTTAAACCCTGACTGGGTATACATCGCACCCTCCTAAGTGGGAGGCCTAAGTGTAGAATAAACGATGATTTCAGAGGAGCTCTGTGAAGAGCATTTCCCCTAGCCTGCTCTCACTGAATGCTAGTGCACAGTATCTGAAACACATATGCTTTTCACAACGTGCTCTTATTTTGGTATTTACATACGTTGTCATCTAAGCTTCCTGAACTGCAGGATATTAGACTCGAAATGCTGCCATACCTCCAAACTTGAGGCATCAGGAAAAGTGCCCAGGTACCGTTCAATTCCAAACAGAGGTGCTTATTGGAGGAACAAACAAGCCTGACTGCAAATGTTACCGGAGGAAGGAAAGTCTTCCTATTTCTTCTTCATGTTTGTACTCAGGATCTCTAATGCTGGCTAATTTCTAACTTCACCACAGGATGGCTTGTGTTCATTCATGTGGCACTTTGGGCCCAGAAAGTGGTCCATGTTGAAGCTCACACAAAGGTTTAAAGTTAACATGCAGAGACAAAATTTATTTCAGAATTCTTGTTTAAAAATAAATAATAGTCTATTTATTGAACTCTTTCGATGCCGTCATCCCCTTGTTGAGTGCAATATCTCACATGCCCTACAGAATCCAATGTTCCTGTAAGGTAGATGCCATTTCCGTCTTGCAAAGGATGAAACCCTGAGTCAGTGAGATGAAGCCTCTTGCCCAGGGTCACACAGCTAGTGAGTGACAAGGCTGGCATTTGAATGCACACCTTTTTGACTCCGAATCTCCTAACCAGGCCATTTTTATCCCCCCACCCCCACCCCGCCCCCGAGAATCCACATGAGAAAGTCAGACGGTAGGATTTCATGCTGGCTTAAGAAATTCAAGATGTTTACTGACAATTCTAGGGTCACCAGAGGATGCTAAGGGCTTGGCTCTTTAAAAATATTATTTCTTTTTTTGCGTGAAAATGTTGGTCCTGTGAAATGTTTATGCATGTCTTAATTCATTCATTCATGGAATTAAGACATTCTAAGAAAAGGGACCAGTAATGGCTACTCACGAAAAGGTGAATTAACCAAGATAGGAAAGGCTGCTTTCCTTTTCATTTCCCCCTCTTGACTACCTGAGAGTCTGTGACCAGGTTTTGGTGAAGTTCCTAAGGATGTGATGCCTGCTGAGTCGAACGCCTACCCCACACAACAGAGGAACATGTGGTCCAAGCTCAGCACCCTCAGGAGAAGCCTCTCTTCCCACCCTAACCCTCCCCAAGTAGCCCCTGTGACTCTCAGACAGACGTAGGCAGACTCCTGTTTCCTGCCCTGTATGACAAGGGGGAGGGGCAGAACCCCGCAGCCCACAACGAAGCCCTCGGTGTGCTTGGACATTGGAGTCTAGACCTTGGCAACTGGGGGCGGAACAACTGGGGACTGTGTTTAATTTTACATGTTGCCCAAGTATCCGAGCTGGGTACCGACGTCATGAGGGGTCAAGGGTCCCCCGATCGTTCAGGACTTGCTCCATGGGTTTTTTGCAAGAACCCCTGGCGCCGGCAGCGACTTCCCCTGCGCCCCGCCTGGACGCGGTGCCCCCAGCCGCGCTCTGCGCCTGAACCTGAACCTTGCGCTCCTGGGCCAACGCGGCGCGTCTCGCGGAGCACAAACTCGCTGACTCCGCGGTTGCCGGGCTCAGCTCGCTGTTAATAAATGTTTAACTTCTTGATTAATTTCCGTGATTTCTGAGGGTGATTTTACAGAGCTCAGCTAACAGGTTCTGAATGCGCGCGGGGCTGCGGGCTCGCCCAAGCTGTAAACACTCCAGATTGCTCTTTGTCTCCCTAATGGGCTCCCTGATTATGCGGGAATGAAATTTAGGCTTTATTTTTTTCTGCCATCTGCATAATTGCCAGCGTTTAAAGACGCTCATTTCCCTCTCATTGCCACTGGGGAAAGAATTGTTTGCGCAGCCTCCACTAAAGGAGTATTTCCCAATTTCTCATCTCTCATTTGTGAAGAGTGGCCCATCATGAACTCCTAAATGTTGGTGTTTTCCACGGGTCTGCCTTTTCTCAGGCAATTCACCTGCTTTTCATTTTCTTTCTTCCACTCCGTTTATACCAGAGAGGGACCCTTATTCCATTTGCTTTTTAAAAAGCTTTGTGGCTCTTTGGAAGGAGAAAAGCGTTATCGGCTGCCACAGAATCCGAACTGTCTCCTTTGTCATTTTGCCTGGGCTCCTTGGGTCACATTTCCCATCCTCTCTTCTTGGGTATTGGACTCGGTGGCGCCTTGTAATCCCATAATGGAACCACACTTAAAAGCTGGCAGGATTCCTCAGAGTACTATAGCTCCTAAAGGGTCCCATTAGTAGCATTTGTCAATGTGCCACTGAGATGGCAAGCTGCTGGGAGGACATTTGCAAATCCAACAGAAGGACAGGATGATGTGCATCCTGTGAGATTATCCCCAGTCTTTCTGTCCCCACAGACCGGCTTCCCTTTTTATTTTAATTTTTGGGGTCTCACTCTTTCTTACCATATTGCCATTTCTTGACACAGCAAGTGCCCTTATGCTTGCTAGAATATGGCCTCTGATATGATTTTCTGATCACTTAAACACTGTTTTTTTTTTTAAAGCACAAATTGTAGAATGCTGCACATATTGTAGTACATCTCATACATCTTGATTTTTTTTTGTTTGCATTTAAATCTTTAACTTCAAGATCATTCCAATTTCTCTCTTATTTTATTTGGCAAAAAAATTATGATCAGACAGAGCATTACTATTTTCACTTAGCTATATAGAGTGATGGTGTTTCTTTTGATGTGATTCCTAAGAGGCCGAGTTTTCCATTTGCAGATCTTCATTTGGGTAACTCCCCTCAGCACCCATAGGACAGCTGTGAGTTGCTAACTTCTCTAGCAACCTTTGTGGATGGGACTTGAATTGATGCACTGTGTGGAAGAAGGCAAATGGTGAATCTGAATAGGCAGAGTTGGAATTCAGGCCGATTGTAGATTCTGAATATCTAAAGCCATTCAAGTTTTTCCTAATTCGTTGGGTTTCGTTTGTTTCTCGTTGTGCAATCTCTTTGGAAAAACCAGAATTAATCTGGTTGTGGTGGCACACCTATAATCCCTGCAACTGGGAGGCTGAGGCAAGAGATTGCACGTCGGAGACCAGCCTCAGCCATTTAGGGAGGTCCTAGTCAACTTTGTAAGACCCTGCCTCAAAATAAAAATAAAAAAAGGCTCAGGATATGGCTCAATCCTCAAAAACAAACAAACAAACAAACAAACAACAACATCAACAAAAACAAAACAAAACAAAAAACCAACCAACCAAACAACAACAAAAACATAATTATTTTCAACCCTTTCATCAGAGTAGTGATGAGTGTTGCCAGACCAGTGTCCAAGACTGGCATGAATTTGGGTTTTTATCTCTCTGAGATGATTGAGAGATGGGCCTATTTGGAGCCTGGTGGTTAGACTAGGTGATCTCTTGAGGCCTTCACTAAGCTGTGGGTTTTTTTTAAAAAATTATTTTTTACAATTCCACAGTAAGATGCTAGAATGACCATCTCATCCTTGCCTGGGAGGAGGATGGTGGAGATATGTGTTGGAAGTTACCCTGGTAGAACCCAAGAGCTTACAATTTGACTTTCTTCCATAGTGATTAAAGTATTTCTTTAGTATCATGGTATTGTAATAGCTTGGAGATTATAAGTTTTGAAATTCAATAAAATTCTATAACTCCCCAATTTATAATGACCTGGTGCTAGTTTTCTTGCAAATGGAATAAAGTCCAAACTTCTCATTTTGGCCATTAGCTGTGCCCGGAGGTGGCTGGCCATGGGGGAGCCCACCCCTGCACGTCACTTTCCCTGGTTCTGTCGATGGCTGTTCTCACACCACGATGGCCACGTTTGACTATTGCGACAGAGACAGTCTGGCATGCAAAGACAAAAATATTTACTCTCTGACTCTTATCAAAAGAAACAGACCTACCTGCCTGTACTATAGGACCTCGCCCTTCCTGCCTCTCACCTCTGGTGCCAATATCCAGCCTCCATTGCTTCAAGACTCTGTCGTCCCTCACAGTTCTCAGTGAGCCAAGAGCAGTGATGTCCTCTCCCAGCCTCAGCCCTGCCTGCAGAGGCTGTGTTCCTGAGGCTCCCTGCAGATCAGACTCCTCTGGGGGGCTCTTAGGGCTTCACAGGCACAGCAGCCTCAGTTTCCTACCTTCTCATCCTTTAGTTGAGGAGAAATTCACATAATTACCTATTCTGCATGTCCCATATCGCATGTGGGAGTCCCATGGGCCCAGCCTGCACACTGCTCTTGCAGAGAGCACCCTGCAGCCACTGCTCAGTGTACCTGGGCCAGCTCCAGCCTAAGTGTGGGCTCTCTGCATCTGAACCCACGAGCTGAGGCTGGGACCAGCTGGGCAGTGTCACAGGGCCTCCTTGGCAGGAGGGGCTGCTGACTGTGTAATTCTTCCCGGAAGGAAGTGCAAATGTGATTTACCTAGAAGAACACTTGGAAATAAAATTTGAAAGTCTGCTTTGCTAGGAAGAGAACTGAGGAGCCTAGGGCCTGAGTAGGGAAAGAAGGAAGAATGGGGATTCTGAGGAAGGGACTTTTACAATTCAGTCATTCCCAGTGCCTGAACTGCGTGCGCTGTGAGAATTCTCTACAACAGAAGCCTCTAAACTTTGGTATATGTCCAGATGTGCTGCCTAGTGGCTTAAAAACACACTACTGACTTCCTGAATTCTGATTCAATGTGTTGGGCAGAGGGTGTGCTGGGAATCTATTTAGAATACACTTCTCTGGTAGCTCTGATGCATGCCAGAACTTTGGAAAAAAAAAAAGTAAGTTGAGGCTTGTACTTATTCATGGGTCAAATGTCAATCAAAATTCTTGCCAGATAGTAGACATTGATGAACTGACTCTAATGTTCATACAGCAATGCAAGAATCTAGAATAGTTCAAACAACTTCTAGAAGGAAGTAACCTGGAGGACTAAAATTAATTGATTTCATGACTTATTTTAAAGCCACAATAATCAAAACACAATAGCTTTGGAAAATAGCTGGGCAGTTTCTGAAAGTTACCCTTATCTGGAAGATATGACCAGTCACTCCACTCCTAAGTATTATTCCCAAAGAAATGAAAGCAGGAGTCCCAAAGGCCTGCCCACTGCTGTTTATAGCAGCTTTATTTGAAATAATGCTAATTAGAGCCATCCAAATTTCTCAACAGCTAAATAGATAAGGAGATTGTGATATAGCCATATGATAAAGCCTATTTTGCCATAAAAGGGATTAATTATTGGTAACTCACAACAACATGGATGAATCTCAAAACAATTATGTTGTATGCAAGAAAAAAAACCCCACATTTTGTATGATTTGCATTTATATAAAATTCTAGAAAATACCAACTAATCTATGGTGATGGAAAGCAGTCCAGTGGCTGCCCTGGTAGTACGAGAGAGGGAAGACGTGGAAGGAAAGGTGTGAGGAAACTTGGGGGCATGGAGCTGTGTATGATTCTGGTTGTGGTGTTAGTTCCAATTACCGACATGTTGAAACTTATCAAATTGTCTATCTTGAATTTGAGCAGTTTAGTGTCTATTAATTATACTTTGATAAAGCTGTTTCTTATAAAGGAAGCCCATGTTTGGGATTCCTCACATTATCATCCTGTTACTCTCCCACTGCATTTGGGAGAATGAGCCTAGGGCAGAATCCTGTGACAAAGCAGCCTTGGGTGGTTCCCTGGGCCACACACACCACTCCCAGGAGTCCCTTCACCGTCACCTCCTGTGTCTGCTGAGGCAAACTAAGGCTCCAAAGGATGGCTCTAGCTGTGTGTGGATCATAATTAAAGCTGCAAATAACCCCAGCGCATGTGTCACTCCTAATTTAATCTAATTAGCCTCTAAATGGGAGCCTCAGTCTGCCTCAGAGGCAGTCTTCCAAATGAAGGGAATTTAAACTGCTAAGTAATTGCAAACTGTGAGGAGGGGGGTTGGGTGTCTGGAGAACAATTGTTATTGTTCTTTGATTACTTGCTCAACTGGATTATTCTCTCATTACCACTAGAGCCATTGGGACTTTAATGTAGTGCCCCTTACAGCACATAAATTATGGTATTTTACAAGACAGATTGGCTTTGGAGGGTCCTCAAACCAACATAGCCTGAGAGAGCTGTTGATCATCTTGGCTTTCTGGGTGTTTGGAGAATATTAAAGCATAGTCTGTAAGCAAATAAATAGTGAGTGCTGCTCATTCAAATTACCTGCAAGTTAATAGCCCTCTATTTAGAGACTCAGTTTTAGTTAGCTTCAGAATGGAGGTTATGAAGTTTGAAGTCATCCTGTTGAACTCATCTGTAATCTTCCGCAGTTCTGACCTTGAGACGAGTCTGCTGTACTTGGGCAGAGCCCTGAAGCCTGCCTGGGCAGACAAAACAGCTGTATTTGAGCTTATTTCTCATCAGTGGAGGATGCACTGCTGGACTTCTCTGAACTGCAGAGATGTGGTGGGGAACCATGGGCTTTGCAAGAAGGAGCCATCTGCTGCAAAGGTTCTGGATTCAGGGTCCTCCTCTTGGGCAGGAGTTGTTTTGCAGAATCACTAGGAGGGCTGAACATAGTCACCTGCGTGCAAACCTTTCATAAGTCACACGTCACTTGCAACGCTGTTTCATCTGAGGAATGAAGGACTTCAATCAGGGGATTTGCTTAGTCCCTGTCAGTGTCCTGTTCCGGCCCTGACAAGGCACACACACTGGTTGGCTCAGAGCAACGGGGACTCATTCGCTCTCAGTCTGGAGGCCACGTCTGAAATCAAGGCGTGGCAGGCCTGCTCTCCCTCTGACAGCTCCTCCGGCTGGGGACTACCCTGGGCTTGAGGCCACACTGTGACATCTAACCTTGGTTGTCAACTTGACTGGCTTGCGAGATGCCCAGAACTCTGGTAAAGCACCCTTCAGGGCGTGTCTGTTGAGGGTGTTTCCAGAGATAATTGGCCAAGTGAGGGGGTTTGCCCTGAATGTGGGCGGTGTCACCTGATAGGCTGGTGGCCTGGAAGCAACCAGGAGCCAAGGGTAGGGGCTCACACACATGCACCGCAGTCTTGCCTCTTCTTGAGTGGGTTCTCTTTCTTTCTTTCTTTCTTTCTTCTTTTTTTTTTTTTTTTGCTGTTGCTGACACCACAGACATCAGACTCCAGATTCCACATTCTTTGAACTCAGACACGCACCAGTGCCCCTCCGGGGGGCTTCCAGGCCTTCTCCTGAGTCTGGGGCTGCAACTTTGTGACTCCTATTCTGAGACTCCAGCTGCTTGGTCTGGGCGGCTGCTGGTTTTCATTCTCTCTAGTTCTCAGATGGATACTGTTGTGCAAACCTATCTAATAAGCCCCCTTTACAATTATATGCACATTCTGTTGTCTCTGCTCCACTGGGAGAATGACACGTGTCAAGCAATCTCTGCATCCGGTCCTCTATCATCTCCTGTTGGGGGAGTCCCAAGTGTCCTTCTGCCTTTCTTTTAAAAGGATACTTGTCATTGAGCTTAGGACTCACTCCATTAATCCAGGATGGTCTCATCTAATCCTTAACTTAATTACATCTGCAAAGCCCCTTTTCCCAAAGAAGGCCACACTCGTGGGTTCTAGGTGGCATGCTGTGTGTTTGCCATTTAACCTACTACGGACCCTTCAGTTCCAGTGTTGTAATATTTTTAAATATTTTGTTCTAGATGTTACTGTTTGATACAAACTTCAGATAGATGGATTTATACACTGAGGGGTGTAATAGCACTGACCAGGTCTGACAATCTCATCTTGTCTGGGATATATGTTTCTTCATCTCAAAAATACATCCAATATTTTGCTACAGTGGAAGAACTAGTCATTCTTGGGATGTAAACTTATTGGCGGCAAATTTTTGCAAAACTACACAAAGAAAGAAAAAATTCAAGCAGCCTAAGTCACGAAAACAAAACAAAAGGTCTGTCTGGCAAGGAGTGGGGTTTAGTTATTAAGAAAGCGGGGGGCTGGGGGAGTAACTGTCACTACTGAGTTTGCCAGAATCAGTGTCCCTGGTGAGTGACTTTTGGATTTCTCCTTTAGCTGCTAGTCTAAAAAGCTGCAGCTGAGGATAGGAGGAAGATGCTCACAGTAGACAATAATAGCTCATCATGCTCCCGGGAACCTGTCCACCGAGATCATCATGGTGCTTTGCAGAGGGTTATTAGCATCATGCCAGTGCTGGGATGTGTCCGTGTCACTCATCCTCATTCCATGCTGTCCTCAGGGGAAGAGTGCCTGTAGCCGAATGCTTTAGGGTCATCAGAGACACAGTCACCAGATTTAATTCAGGATGAGATGGACCTTTGGTGAGATGGCCTGATTCAGATGATCTGTTTTAAAGCTCAGAATTCGGCCTATAAGCGTGAGTCACAAGTGCCCGGCTTCCCCATCACCACCAGACTGTGGACTAAGAGGGCCAGGACAGACTCTCCTCCCTCCCTAGTGCTGGATCCTCCATGCCACGGGTGACGGGGAGTCACTGTGCTGGTGATGACACTGGTGTGTTCCCCTCTGTCCTTCCTGTGTTCTCTGGACCGCTCTGTACCTGCTCCTCTTGCTCTAGAACATGGACTGTCTGATTTCTGTTCCGAGAAGGGGGTATGTGGTAGCTAGCCTGAACTCCCGAAAGGCCGCCGAGGGAGCAGCTTGGACCTTGCAGGGGAGTTCTGCCTCTCAGGACTGTGCGCTGGAGACTCCTGCTGGTCTTTAATGTGCTCCTCCAGGTCCTTCTTCCATCCTCCCCTACCTGCTCAAGTCCCTGGGTTGCCAGCCTGTGGGATAGCATCAAAGACTCCCAATGCAAAGCTTCCGAGATATGGAGGAAAGTGACAGCTGGGCAGTGTCTCCTGGGTCCCTCAGGATCACAGTGGCTGGCCACCTACTCCACTGTCCTGGCAGTAGTCCCTCCACCCCGTTCTCTTTGTGGAAACATTCTGGCAAATTTCTTCAGGCCTGTGAATAGTGATGAGGCCCTGCGCAGCCCGACTGGCCCTGGATGATCCTTCTCCCTTGTACTGACTTCTTTCCACCTATAGCTTTGTCAAGGGTTCTTTGTGCAATTCTCTTGAAACCATACTATGTGAGTGTGTCAACTGTTTCCCACAGGGTCCCTGACCCATGGACTTCCTTCATTTATAAAAGTTGAAACATGCCTGTCTCATGATGTGTTCAGGATTAAATGGTGTAGCACCCACGAAGCATTCAGCACCATGAGCACACAGTTATGTGCTCAGCAAGTGATAGCTCAAGACGTATTTCAAGGTGGAGCTGTCAGAGCCTACCAATATTTATTAAGGCCTAGTTATGGGCAAGGTACAAAGCCAGCCATTTCCCAGGTGACAAAGGTGTATTAGCAAATTCAACGCAGTCCATTCCTTGGGAGACTGGGCGACCACAAGCTTCATTTCTTCTCTTTTCTCCACCTTCCATCATCATTTAATGAGTGTTTCCTGAGAGCCCACAGTCTTCTGGGGGTCATGTTAACAATACCTGGGCTTAAAATAGTGAGGAAAATAGACATACCCCTGCTTTCAGAGAGTGAAGAGGCTATTGGAGGAGAGAGACATCAATCATGTTACTGCACCATAGAGGTGTATCTGCTCACTGATGTAAGGGCTCGGGAGGAAGAGCACTCGGTCTGTGTCAGGGTCAGGAGATGCTTTGCAGAGGACACACTGCTAGATGAAAGGATGAGTAGACCTGGGCTTGGCGGAGGGTAGGCGGAGAGATCATGGGCAAAGGCCCGCGGAGGGAGGGAGCAACAGCAGATGGAGCAGAAGAGGGAAGGAGGGGCTGGGTGGTAGAGATAGGGGACGTGGCCGTGGAGGGGTGGTGGGGGCCAGACGGCACAGGCCTGTGCTACAAAGTTAAAATGGTTAAAATGGAAGGGGAGTTCATGGTGATTTCAAGGTTTGAAAGTGACACTGGCTGCAACAGAGAATGGACTAGAATACTTAGGATAGAGAGCACCACTTAGAAGGTCTTTGACAAAAATCTGAGCCAAAAATAGGCTTGGGCAAGAATGTGGCAGAGGAGATGGGGGGAACTGGAACAGTCCAAAAGACACTGATCCATTGTTCCATCTTCCCAGATGGGGAACACATAGAAAAAGTTAAATATAGCATGTGATACATAATGATGACAATAGTATGATTATATAATATGATAATATTAATATTAACTAATATAATGATTATGATTGCCAACCTATTTTAATGCACCTGTAACCATTTCATTGAAATATTTGTAGAATTGAATGCTTAGGACTTAATGTGTTAAGAAAATAAAAAATGAAATTTCATAAAAAATGAAATCAGGCATGGTGGCACCTGCCTGTAATTCCAGCAACTCAGGGGACTGGGGCAGGTGGATTGTAAATTTAAGACCAGTCTCAGCAATTTAGTGAGGCCCTAAGTAACTTAGGGAGCCCCTGTCTCAAAATAAACAAAGGGTTGGCGATGTAGCTTAGTGGTAAAAGTACCCTTGAGTTCAATACTCAGTAAATAAATTAAAAAAAGAACAAGAACGTTGGGGGTGACATAGAGGATGAGAGGAGAAAAGAAGCCCAGGATTTTGGCTGTTTGATGATAGTATCTCCCTAGAAATGAAATGCTTATGGAAGATGGATTTGGTGTGGAGGGTGTGGGGAACACCATGAGTTCAGTTTTCAGTTTGATGTGCCCTTTTGAGACATCTAGATGGAAAAATCAAGAAGCGATTAGATGCATGGGTCTGGAACTACAGGGAGAGATCTGAGCTGGAGATTGGAGTGTAGTGGCCATAGGAAAGCAGAGGGTAATTAAAGACCTGGCGGATAGCCTACAGAGAGGGTCAATGAAGACTTCCAGAAAGATAAAAAGCAAAGTAGAGCGAGGTGACAAAGAGAATGTTGCAAGAAAAAGGGAGAAGTTGACCATGTGTCCTGTTCCTGAGAAGTCAAGAGAACTGAAAAATGTCTTAGAATTTAGCAATATGGAAGTCTTTGGTGACCCCGGGGAGAGCGATATCAATGGGCATGTCAGGGTCAAAGCCAACTTGGAGTGCCATGAGGAAATGCAAGGATTTATACTCAATGACCACCCCCTTCCCCGTTTTCTCAATTGATTTGATAGTGAAATGGAGGAGTAAAGGGGCCAAGGGAAGGGCATTTTTTGTTTTTCTTTTAGGATGAGAAGGATTTAAACGTATTTGACTGTTCATGAAGCAGATCCAGCTGAGAGGAGGTAGGTGAATTTCCAAGAAGGAGGCAGGCACACAGTGGGTGGTTTGTGAGAAAGCAAGTGGGTGGTCTCAGCGACTGGCTGAGGAGGATCTCCAGCTAAGCAGCAGCAGGGGAAGGGCTCCTACCTGTGGCTTTTATTTAATCAGTGAAGGAGGAGGAAGGTGGTGGTTTGAGAAGAATCAGTGAGTGAGTTGATTGGAGAAATGCCCAACAGTGTCGAGGGCAAATTGTGGCTTCCTGAATTTACGGTGAGACCTGTGCATCAGGGCGGTCACTCTGTGCGGCCATGCCCTGTGGTGCTTGTACAGACAGGGAGGGAGAAGATCATAAACTATCCGCGGTGAGTTGAAAAGGCAGAGGGCCGGGGTCCAAGGCCATTGTCAAGTCAACCATTGAAAGGACACCTTATAGGATCTATACTGGCAAAGAGGGCTGGGACAGAGAGGGCCATGGGATTAGGACAAAGGTGAAGGATGACACCAAACCTGACTTTATCCTCCTCTGGAACCTCCCCGCTGACCTTGAGGAGTGACAGTGCTTTCCTGCTGGCATCTATATGGGGGTGTCATCCCTCCTCCGACGGAAGTTGTTTATGATACTTGACAAATGTTTAGTGAGCTTGCTGTATACAGTCACAGAACAAAACCAACATCATCAGAACTGTACATACGTGCATACAACCACGGGGACAATAAGGATGCTGAGTTTATTTCCCTGCCAGGCAAGGGAACAGGACAGTGAAGAAACCCAGTGACAGGTTTGCTGGGAGGAAAAAAAACTCAAGTTTTTTTTCTTTGGTTATTGTCATCTTTTTGTTTGTTTGTTTGTTTGTTTTAAAGAATTAGGAAAAAAAAAAAGTAGTTTCATGGTATTAAGGATGACCATGCAGGTTGGGTCGGACAGATGGAGTCTATAAGGCCGGTGTTTGAAAGTCCCGTTGTTCTGGGACCACAAAGCCTCCAGCGAGATGCAGCGTGGGTCTGGCATTCAGTTCTGGTGTTTCTTTGGCAAGTGCTGCTCTGAGTGAAAAGGTTTTCCTTTCACAACGCTGTGCTGATCTGTGCCCTGGGGCCACGGGGGAGCTCCCTGCTTCTGTGGAGTTTACACCCACGGAACACAAAGGGCAGGAAAGTCATGGGGAGGAATGTGTGTCTGGGGGCGGCCTTAGCCATAGCAGGTGGCTGGCCCAGTGCTGGGGAGCTGGGCATCCCAAGACCTACCAGGAACTACCCAGGACCCCGGGAGAGCACCTGGCTGTTTCAGGTAGGAACCCAGCAAGACTGGCCTCCGAGACCCTGGAAGCCAGACAGGCTGAGACATGGACTCCAGAGTCAGAAAGTCCAAGTTCCTGTGTCCTGTCCCGGCTTCCTGGGGAAGGTTCCAGGTTTCTCCAAACCACAGGTTGCCCATTTGTCAAGGGGGGAATGAATCCTAACTGCTCTCAATGACAGGGATGTGATGATGAGTTTCAACATGTGTTAGCACCAGGTTAGGCGCGTATGAGCTGCTACGATTACTACAAATAGTGAGACAAGTAAGGAATTTTGCCAAGACGTTTAGTTCTAACTTCTTATTTTACAGAATAAGAAACTCAGCCCAAAGAGATAGGTATAAATTTATTTATTTATTCTTTTTAGCTATACATGACAGTAGAGTGTATATTGACACATATACCTTCATGGGTATAACTTATTCTAGTTAGGATCCCATTCCTGTGGTTGTACCTGGTGTGGAGCTCCATGGGTGGTGAATTCATATACGAATATGGGAAACCAAAGAGATTCAAGCAACGTCCCCAGGGCAATCAGGATTTCAGCAAAGCCTGTCCTGGAATCGTGTGTTCTCTTGCCCAGTCTCTTCTGATGATAGAGAGGCAATGTACTTAGTGCCTACAAGCAGATTTTGGAGTCAGGGTCCTGAGTTCACCCCAACTCTGCCTCTTCCTACTATGTCATCATGCACAAGAGGAAACTGTGTTAATTTTTGGCTTTCTCTGCTGTGAATGTAGCTAAAAGCTTCCTCAATAGGTTGTTATAACGATTACATTGGATGAAAGCCAGGAAGGACAGGTAGGTGCAGGAAACCCCGCGTAGGCACTTGCCAGCCTCATACCACCCTTTCCCTTAAACTTCCTGTTGTTTTCTAAGACACAATCTCAAAATGAAGCTTCACTCAGAAGCAAGGCCACAGGCAAGCACTCAGACCTTTAGTGAAATGGTCAAGATTTTTCTGCACTGGTCGTTGGTGCATGGCAACTGTTATGTTTAGGGGTGAGGTGTCTCCCAATGCTCACCTGTGAGATAATGCAAGAAAATTTAGAGGTGAAGTGATTGGGTTATGAGAGCTTTAACCCAATCAGTGCTGAATGGATAAACTGGTGGTAACTGTTGGCAGGTAAGATGTGGCTGAAGAAGGTGGGTTGCTGGGTGTGCTGTTGGAGCTTATATTTTGTCCTTGTTGAGGGGAATTCGCTTCCTCTGCTTCCTGGTGGCCATGTTCTGAGCTGCTTCCCTCCACCACACCCTTCCGCCATGATGTTCTGCCTCATCTTGGGCCCAGAGCAATGGAACTGGCCATCTATGGACTGAGCCTCTGAAACCATAAGCCCTAAATAAACCTTTCCTCCTCTAAAGTTGCTCTTGTTAGGACTTCTGGTTATGGCAGTGAAAAGCTGACTCAAACAGAAATAGAGAGCCCCATTCACCAAGAACACAAAAAGCGGATTAAACAGCAGCAAGCAGACTTGAAGCATTTGTCTAACTCAACAGGGACAAATTCATAGTCACAGGATGAGCTGCAGAGGAAGGCAGACAAAGTGTAGGGGATGTGACTTTGGAACATTGGGCAAGGCAGGTGGCACACAGGAGAGGTCAGAGAAGTGGCCTGAAATGTGGGGAGGGCCCACAGTACTAGCAGCTGAGCTGCCATGCCTGCCACTCTAAGGGAGAGAGTGTGACAATGATGACATGGAGGAGAGGGAGGCCAAGAGATGCACAGACAGGCCCCAGCCCCTCTCCACAGCCCTGTCTTCCTTGTGATGATAGGGGATGTGTGAGATGCCACCCGGTTCCTCAAAGAGGACAGAGAACTTCTCCCCCAGCTTTTGGGACTGCTGCCGGTGGGCAGCGCTCAGTTGTCAGCCCTCTCTGGGATTGCCTCTGTGAAGAATGCCACCTGTCCCATGTCACAGCCTTTTCCAGGGCAGCCAGGAGCTGATGGCAGGCTAACCTGGGGGTATAGCAGCCTGTCTTCCTCGTCCCCGCTCAGGACAGCTCTGGAATGTCATCACAGCCTCAGAACTCCCACAAGACCATCTGAGGTCTTTATCGCAAAAGCGGAACACCTTTCTTTGTCCCTTACTGCTGCTGCAATAATCAGGGCTAGGAAAATATCCGCAGAGGCAAGAAAATGAAGCTAATTTCTTAGGAGAATAGACCATTGGGGCAATGGGGGGAGCAGGTGGGTAAAGAGGAGGAGTCCTAGAAACAGCATGGTGTGGGTGGTCAGTGTGTCCTCCACAGTGGGGGAAGAGCTTCAAACCCAGGCCACAAGGGACAGTGGAGGGGACTGAAAAGTGAGGTGAAGAAGTCAGATTTACGCCAGGTGCTGTGGCAGAAGGCCTCAACTTCAGTGATTCAGAGGTAGAGACAGGAGGATTGTGAGCTTGAGGCCAGCCTCAGCAACTTAGCCTGGCCCTAAACGACTTGCGAGACCCTGTCTCAAAATAAAAAATAAAAAGAACTGGGGATGTGGCTCAGTGGTTAAGTGCCCCTGGGTCTAAAAAAAATATAGATTCTCAAGGACTATCACAGTAGCCTTCACCTCTGGACAGGCGATCACGCAAGGGCTGCATGAAACTTGTTCTGCTGGGTCTGCTGGCTTCTGCTCTTGACCTTCTACAATACACCCTCATACCATTTAGATCAAGCCATCACTCTCCAGCTTTGAATCCTCCCATGGCTTCTCACGGCACTGGGGATAGAACAGAAGCATCTTGCTGGGCCTGCCAGGCCTCTTGTCCTTGATCTGGCTTTACTTCCTAGGGCTGTTCCCCTGCCCTTCTTCCAGCCACACCGGCCTTCTTGCTGTTCCTTGAATATACCAGCCCCTTCAGGGCCCTTGCACCTGCTGTACCCTTTGCTCCTTGTTCCATATGTTCTTCTGTAATCTCTTCATTTGCTCCATGCTTTGTGCTGTTCAGTGTTGGAACAAAGGTCATTTCTATCTCATTACCCTGTTTTATGGTCTTCATAGCACCTTGGCTCCCCAAAATGATTCTGTACCGTTGTTGATTATGCGATTTTATTTCCTGTCTTCCCCACAAAGAGCACAAACCTCGAGAAGACGGACATGTATTTGTCCTGTAACCATGGTAACCCCAGCCGGGTACTCCAGTCTTGGCATGTAACAAGCAGGTGCCCAACACCTATTTGCTGAGTGAAAGAATGATTGTGCAAGGGCCTACAGCTAATGGGAAACGTGGAGGGCAGAGTTTCAAAGCTGCAGTAGGTGAGCCCTGTGGTCCCCAGAGGTGCACTTAGGGCCGGGCCTGCCCCTCTGCAGGCCCCTCTGCAGGCCCCCGCAGTCCATGGCAATGCTGGACTGTGTTTGGATTCAGACAAGGCAGCATTTGAATCTTGGTTCTGCGCTTCCTGGCTGACCACAGGCCTCAGACAAGCTGTTTGACCTTGAAAAGCCCAGTTTCCTCATCTATAAATACATGTTTGATTAGAAGCCATTCTATCGGGGTGCTGGACTGATTAAATGTTGCCTTTGAAGCCCTTGGTAAGTGTGGGGCACTTAGCAAGTGCTAAGTTGGTGTCCCTTGCACAGTGTGACTGTTTCGTTTCTGTTTCTCAGGAGGTTACAGGTTCTGTTTCTACTATCTGCTTGAGGCTCCGAGGTTGCAGGAGCTGGGGACTCACTTGGGGAAAGGCCATGCTGCCAAAGTCCCTCTCTCATGAGCACCCCTTGGCTTTTATTTCCCCCCGAGACACAAACCGACTGCTCTCCTAGGGGGCAAAGTAAGCAGCAGTACTCTGGGTTCTGGTGGGTGGCGGGGGTGGTGAGCTGCCTTCCAGACTGTTCCTTCCAACTTCCTGTCTCTGACTGAAACCAGAGCTGACCTGGGCTGTGGGGACCAGATGAGGAAGTGGGGGACTGCTGTTCCCTCAGAGGATTTAGAGCTAGTCACAGTTGGCCAACACGATGGAGAGGGCATAACTGCACAGCAGGCAAATATCAGCTGAGGCTGCCCGGTCCCATGTCCCTGAAGCCCCTTTGGATGGCCAGAGAAGTTTCTCCTTTCTGTTCCGATGGCAGCAAGTTAACACCATCCACAGGATGAAGCCCATGTCGTGCCGGGCGCTGTCCTTAAACAGCTGCATCATCTGTGTCACTCTCCCAGCAACCCTGTGATGGCTACAACCATTAGCCCCAATTTACAGGTGAGCAAATGTCTGCTGGGTGAGGTTCAGCCACTGTGAGCAGGTGCAAAGGCCTGAGGTGGGAGGGCGTGTGGCGGCCCAGCCTGGTGGAGTGAAAGAGAGTAAGTCAGAGGCGAGGACAGGGAGAAAAGACCCAGGAGGGGAAGGGAGAAGAAGGCTCTGAGCTAAGGACCTGCTAATGCCATCTCACGTGATTCTCATAGGGCCACCCAGATAGAACACTTGTCCCATGTTGTAGATGAATCAACTGGGCTTACAGAGATTAGGAATCTGGCCTGAGTTCTCAGGCTGGGAGCTGAGAGTCAGACAGGTCTGCCCAACGAATCTTGAGCTCTTCACCTCGTATCAGGCCCGGTGTTGGAAAGGTTGGAACTTACCAAGGACACGTTGGACTAGATGACTTTTATGGTCCTGGCCAATCCAATGTTCCGAGGGACTGAAAGTCTGATGGGAACTCTCTGATAGTCACTGGTGGGCCCAAACATTGGGCAACACATCTCAGGCCTTATTATTTAGGATATGTCTCTCTTCTCTTCTCTTGCTTTTATTTATTTATTTTCTTTTTAATACACTGCATTGTTTTTCCTGAAAAGTTACCCCAGGAGCAAAGGCTAAGTGCTGACAGCATCTACTCTCTGCTGTGGCATCCGCACCCCATCTCCAGCATCAAGGAGATAGTCCCCATCTTCCCTGGTGGCATTGCCACCTTTCCACATCCAGAGCTCCCCCACCTACCACCCCAGTCACCACCCAGGTCCCCACAATGGAACCCCATCATCACTTTGAGATCTCATCTTGCCTGCCCGTCTGTAGCCTGTGGCATGCAGTCACCCCTGTTTGACCAATCACGTGCACTTGGACGCTGCAGGTCACACCTGTTGGCTTTCAGCTGACCCATCTGTGGCAACCTCGTCCACTGGAGGCTGAAAAAGCCATTCTTCAGTGAGATTCAGTTTATCCATGCGTCCATCAGGGTCTTCTCCTCTCCATGGCAGACACCTACATCTGACCATCTCCTGGACATTTCCTGAGTGTCAGTAGGATGCCCAGCAGCCTGTCCTGAATTAGCCCCTTGTTCTCAGTCCTGCTGGCAGCGGACTCCTCTCTGATCCTCCCCATTGCAGTGGAGGGCAACCCTATCCTCCCAGTTTCTCAAACCTCAAACCTTGAATCTCTCCAAACTCCTGTCTCTCGCACATCCTGTCTGTATGTGGACCTTCAAAAACGACCTGCTCCAGCAACTCCTCATCACCCCCATGGGTCACTGTGGCTCGCCACTCTGAATGGCTTCCCAAGAACCTGTCCTCCTTGTCCACTCTCATCCTAAGTCAGCAGCCAGAGTGTGAAAGCTCAGGGCAGATCATGCGACATCCATTAGTCACTCTGCAGAGGTCTCTCCAGCCAGGGTCAAGCCCTGCTGGGCCTCCAGGCTCTACACCTGAGCCTCCCTCTCCTCCCCTCCTGGGCCTTACATCCTCTGCCTCCCTCCGTACATGCTCTAATTCAGCTTCCCCTGCCTGGGCTGCCACAGCTCCAACCTCTCCACTCTCCTCCTTCCCACCCATTTCTCGCTCACATCTTCAGTTCTGTGCACAACCGTCACTTTCTCAGGGAAGTTTTCCTGAGCTCCTCTGCTTCCTGCCCCTCCTTGCCTCCATGGGGACACACACACACACACACACACACACACACTCTCTCTCTCTCTCTCTCTCTATTTCATTTTCTCTATAGCACTGAGGCTTATGTAATGAATGGGTCTATTATTAATTTCTTTAAATCATCTGTTAAAATGTAAGCTTAAGGAGGGCAGGAGTTTTGTGTTTTCAGACTCTGTCTCTGGAGTGGAGGATGGGGTCTGGCATGCAATAGGTACTCAATAACCATAGTTCCATAAATCAGCGTGAGAAACAGCAGTGTTGTGGCCACAAATGGGTCACAAAATTGTTGTCTTCTTTGCGTCTGCAACAATTTTCCCTGCAAAACACACCTACTGGAAACCAAATCCCCTCACCCCCCAGCTTTTCAGTTCTAGGAGTCCTGACAAGAGGAGGCTTCAGATTAAGGATCAAGACCTGGGAGGCCAGACGAGTGAGGGACAGGGGAATGCACTTCTCCTGAGGTAGGTCAGAAGAGTCAGGTGACAGGGTGGGCAGAAGACCACAGCAGGGGACAGGCCACGGTGCTGAAACCAGACCACGGTGGGCTGGAGTGTGGGTGTCTCCGACTGACTGATCAGACGTGACCTTGCTGAACTTCTGTTTTCTATTTTAGGGGGCGGGGCTGAATCACGCCTTCTTCCTTGGTGGGGTTGTCGTGGGACTGTAGGAGATTGTGCATGTCGCCCAGAGTAATGCCCCACAAAGCAGGTGGCGACAGTGGGGGAAGTCGAGGTGGTGACGCGGCGCGGTGCGGTGCGTGGGGGCTGCAAGCGGAAAGGAGGCAGGAAGACCGAGTGGAGGAGGATCCGGACCTTGCAGCAAAGTTCCCGCGGGCGGAGCGCAGCGGGCGGCGGTGGCGCAGCGCCGAGGTGTTCCCGAGGCGGGGCGGGGCGAGGCGGGACCCGGCGCCTAAAGGCTCCCAGGGGACTCGGCCCCGGCCAGCTAACCCGCGAGCCTTGCGGACACGTTGAGGTCAATCTGTGGATCGGCGCGTCCTCCTGCTGCGTGTGGCCGATTGTGCCTGTCACCAGCACCTGCCGCCCGCACCTGTCACCTGCACCTGCCGCCCAGCGAGAGGCAAGCATGGCCGACCGGGCGCCCTTCGACACTGACATCAGCACCGTGACCCGCTTCGTCATGGAGGAGGGCAGGAAGGCTCGCGGCACGGGCGAGATGACCCAGCTGCTCAACTCGCTCTGCACCGCCATCAAAGCCATCTCCTCCGCGGTGCGCAAGGCGGGCATCGCGCATCTGTGAGTTGGGCTTCAGGCCTGGGGCCGCGTCCTGTCTGTCTGTCCGCCTGGGGATCTGCCTGGCAATCCCGCGTGTGGCCCTCGGGACCTCCTGCTGTTCTGCCACTCTGACATCTGAGCATCTCTTTCCCTCTCCAGAAGCTTGCCCCGCTGCACACAGCCCTCCCCTGTCTGTTGGCCTTAGAGGTGGCCACCTGGGGCCTCTTTCCCAGGCGCACCCTGCACCTCTCTCCTCTGGCAGGAGGAAACTGCCTCAGCGCTCAACGTCCTAGTGAAACCCCAGGGACTCAGGAAAGTGCTAGCTCAGGGCTTCCTTCCCTTCTTCTTCTTGGCCTCCTTCATTCCCTTTGGAACGGGGGTCCCAATCCAGTATCTCCTAGACCCCCAAAGTCCTGGCAGGCTGGGAGGAAGCCTGTCTGCCCAGGTCCTAAGAACACAACTATCATTTTCTCTGGGAAGTTTTCCCTGGTGTGCCGCGTGCTCCACTGGCCCACCCCTGTCTAGGGCAATTACCACACTGTCTCGTAAGCAGAAAAAATTCACCCGGTGAGCTTCAAAATCTCTACCCATTTACAATAATGGTGTGTAAGGCCCTTTCTGGGTTAGTGAATAGTTTTAAAAATGTGTATAAGTAGAATGGTTTCGAATGAGCTAGGAAGTGCTTTTCAGACTTCAGTGTGCACAGGAGTCCTTTGTGGATCTTGTTCAGAGGTGGCCCTTCTTGCAGTAGGTCTGGGGTGAGGCCCCGGATTCTGCATTTCCAAGTAGTCCTCCTGTGGTGGGGGTTGCTGATCACCATTATGAGTAGTGAGGAGTCAGGGAACATGGGGACTCAAGGGTACCTCCTTGCAACCCTTTTGTAAGCCACACAACACCCTTTGATTTGTTCTGGTGTGCACAAGTATTTTAAATCTCATTGGTTCTTACTTCCCCTGAAGGATAGCTGGATTTTCAGATTGTCCATACCCCTTCCTGACTTTTCCCACACCTGTGAACACTACAAAATGACACAGGATGCCCACAGCCGACCTGCTATTTTGGAATGCCTCCCTAGATTTGTTACAGCTCCCCAGCAGTGTGACCTGCCTTCTGTTTTCTGGCAAGCTCTGGTCCCACAGAATGGGTTGGTTGAGCTAATTCTTAAGAAAGAAGCAAATGGTCACATTTATTTTCAGAAGTCAAGCAGGGCCAGGCCTTCCTTGTAGGAGAGACAGGGCCAGGTATGTTAAGAAAGGTGAAGACTCTGTTATTATTGTACTTTCAGCCCCTCCTAATAATGTGTTTCTAAGGATTCTTTGCTTTAGCAAACAGATTTAATTTACGACAAGTGTAGGTGGCCTCAAGGCTTTAGCCCTTTTTAAGGACTAGGGTGATTTGTAAGAAATAGCAGTTCCATTTTTTTTTTTATCTTGTTTTAAAAACATGTCAGTACCCTTTACAACCCAAGAGAGACTCAGGAGCACAAGATCTGCTTTGAGGTGTCCTACCTTTTAAGCAACCTCAGATAGCAGTACCTGGGAAAAGGGGTGCTAATTATGACTACATAAGATGTGTATTTCAGACTTGATAGATGTGAACACGAGTTTTTTTTTTAAATCACTGTTGTTATAAACTACTTAGTAAGTTGCACTAATTTATAAAAAAAAAATCAAACCATTCAAAAGAACATATAGGAAAAAGTGAAACTACCCCATATCCATTTCCTGAGGTATCCACTGTTGACAGTTTCCCTAGTATTTTCCAGATACTTCTTTACACTCATACAGATTTATACATGAACACATGTTTACATATTCCCATATGCAAACAGCAAACACAACGGGATCATTCTTAACATATGTGTCCAGTTTGCTCTTTCATTTGACACGATGTGGGAAAATAAGTTTGTGCTCAGGATGACATGTGGTCAGACCGGTAGAAATACGACAAGATCTCCAGCCAGGTTTCCAAATTACATTCATCAGAGGCTTTGATGTGTTAGGTGGGGAGCCAGCAAGCCCTCAAAGAGCTTATTAGTGCTAAAGATTTGCTCTAGAAGGTCATATGCTCAAGGGAGTGGGTGCACGCACGGGCACAGTTTGTGGACTCACTCACGATAACAACCCATTAGGAATCATCAGGAGTGTAAGGTTGGAGCCTGATGGCCACATGCTCTTCCTCTGTGCCAACCTGAGTTTGCCAGTGAAGTCACGTTCATTGCTTCCAGTAAGAGAGTTTTGAACTGAAGGAGGCTCATGGGCTACCTAGTCCAGTTCCCTTCTGTATAGCTGAGGACCCCAAGGCCAGGAAGGTGAGTTGACTTGGCTTGTGGCCCAGGTCTCCAGAACCCCAGTATGGGGATCTTCTTGTATACCATATGCTTTATTTATTTATTTTTAAAGAAACCATTAAAGATTGACTGGGGGTAGCTCCGTGTTAGAGCACTTGCCTAGCATGTACCCTAGCATGGGCCCTGATTTCAGACCCCAGCACCACCAAAAACCAAACCCAGACAAAACAAGTTAAAAAGTGGGGATGGGGTGGTGGCTCAGTGGTAGAGCACCTGCCTGGCCTGTGCGAGGCACTGGGTTCGATTCTCAGCACCGCATGTAAATAAATAAAATAAAGGTCCATTGACAATTAAAAAATAGTTTTTTAAAAAAGTTAAAAAGTTAAAGCTCACCCAATTCTAAATCTCATTCATTCATCCCACCTTTGATGTAAATTAAGAATTACATCCCAAGGAGCCACCGTCCTTTGGCAAGCATGGCCTTGAAGCCTTATCTATCTGTACACTTCTGCTCCTCTCCACCCACCTGAGGGGAGAGCGCATACAGATCTGTGCAGGAGGTGGCCAGCCTTCTGTCCTTCACAGTAGCCTGTAAGAAGAGCTGGTGAATTCATGGCTCAAGTGACAAAGTCACTGTTGTCCCACTTCTTTGTTTGCATTCCTGGGGAGAAAGTGGTCCTCCACAGCCTGAAGCTTTGTGGCTTTGTGGCGTGGATGTTGCTGGTTTCCCTTTGAACATGTTTCCAAGTCACCACCTGAAGAATTCCTGGGCTCCGCTTCATTTAACATACTGCTATTGCACACCCACAAAGGACAAAGCTCCAGAAGAGACGGAGAGATGTAACAGCACAGATCTTACCACCAGAAGAACAAGCCAAGCCAAGAATTTGTTGTAGGACATAGGAGGACTTCTGAGAGATGCTGTCGCAGAGGGGCCAGGACCATGATTCAGGCACGAGGGATTGGGGAGCATCAAGGTGGGCTTCTGTGAGGACAGTAAGGGCAGCCACAGGCTGGATGGCTGTTGAGCAGTTAGACTGGGCGGTCAGGTGAGGAAAGGTCCTGAGTGGGAAAGTGTTTCTGGGAAAACTGCTCATTCAGTTTGACCAGGGCCTGGAGTACAAATGCTGGGGCATTTGTGGTGTGAAATTGGGGGTGTTCTGGAGGAGCATCCAGTGACAAGAGTGGCCTCTTTGGGAGATTATGGAAAGGGAGAGGGCAGGGGTTTTTGAGTTGGGCAGTGGTATTATGGGAGATTAATCTAGGGAGAAGAGGGCTATAAGGATGGTGTTGGCAGATGAGACATTTGGAAAACCAGTGAGAAAGGGAGTTCCTGTAAGAGGCCACGAGAGCTGTGGCATTGGAGGGGCCGGGAGAACGCACATGAAGGTGAGGTCTGAGCATGGACGGATGAGAAGGGCAGGGAGCGGGTATCAAAGAGCTGGTTCTGGCAAATTGAGAGCAGAGTTGCACCATCAAAAACCAAAGCAGCTGGGTGCAGGGGTGCACGTCTGTCATCCCAGCAGCTCAGGAGGCTGAGGCAGGAGGATCACGAGTTCAAAGCCAGCCTCAGCAATGGCGAGCACAAAGCAACTCAGTGAGACCCTGTCTCTGAATAAAATACAAAGTAGGGCTGAGGATGTGGTTCAGTGGCTGAGTGCTCCTGAGTTCAATCCCTGGTGCCCACCTCCCCCAAACAAAACCAAGTAAAACAACAAAACAAAGCCATACAGACGACAAGACCCAACTATATAAAAACACAAGCTCCTCCAAGGCAGAGCTGGTTTTAGAGGCTGGGGAAGGGTGAAAAGATGGTTTTGACATTTTGAAAATATTGAACTTGAGGTATTGGAGAGCTATGCCATTGGAGATGTCCAGCCCACAGTCAGATGTGCCAACTGGGCCAGAAGTGCCTACTAAAGATTTGGCCACTGGATTTTGGCAGAGAAGAAAGGCAGAGAGAACACTGAAGTCTGAAAAGGCAAGAATAGGCAGAGAAGAAAGGAGATCAGGACTGGAGTTAGCACAGCAGGAACTTGGGAGTGCATTTCTCACATTCCTGGCCCTTGATTCCTCTGAGAATATGGGCAGGTGACATAGCATTCCTGAGCCTCAGTTTCCCCACTTGTGAGATGGGGGACAGCTGTGTGTTCAAACTCAGGGAGTTGTGTGAAGGTGAGCTTATAATCAGATACCAATGTTATAACTATTTTCCTAAAGACTATTTTTTTCTGGGGGGGAGGACTGTTCTCTGTATATTGCTTTTCATTTCTTAGCAGCAGGGATACAAGCTAGAGCACCACGTGGGAAAACAAATTTGCAATAGGAAACGTTTTTCTATCATATTTTTGTTGGGTCCATAAATTACATTTGCATGTGGGGTCTTCTTCAGGTGATGAAAGAAAATACTATGAAATTTCATTTTAATTTTGGAATTACAGGCCAGCTTATACATGCTTAAGCTTGCCTTCAGACTTGCAGTGTTTATGACATTAAACTAGTGGAGACATTATCAGATTTGTTTTCTATTTCTTGGCTTATCTTCTGCACATAACCAGAGAGTGAACTATGACTTCCTTTCCATGAAAGTACAGCCAGCCCCACGTTGTCCTGTTTGCCCATTTTCAGCCTCCGTGAACACAAGCAAAGGTTGTTTTGATGACCTTGAAAGCTGCTTGGTCGGCACCTCTTCAACGTATTTCTGAACTAACCCTTGGATGCTCCTGGCTGGGTGAGTGGTTGGTCATTTACCATGGAAGCAATCAATAATAAACCAGTGTTACATTGGACTTTAGTGATAAGGATTAAATAATAAGCCTTGCTTTTTCCTGGATTGGGAATTATGAAGATGAGCTTGGTTCTTTTGCTCACTGTCTATGCTGCTGCTGCTTACGTTGTCCTGTTGACATCAGGAGGAAATGGTCCTCAGTCCGTGCACCAACCAAGGAAGTCCTGCAGAGCTTGTCTCAAGGTGAGGCAGGCCCTGGCTCTGGTCCACATGTCCAGTACTGTCTTCAGAATTGCTGTGAAAGGCAGCTTTCCTTGGTCATCAGAAATCACCTGTGAAACATCACAGATTTCATGGCCCAGAAACAGCACATCCTATTGTAGAAACCATATGCAATAATCAATGCTAACATTTAATCCAAATTTCCAAGGATTTCAAAATACTGAGCAAATTAATCTAGGCTTCAAGAAATTCCCTATTCTATGAATTTCAGTGACTTATAGTACTTTTTCAAGTTTTTTGGTGAGGTTTACAGAGAAAGTAGAAGATGAGATATTAAGGACTGCTTCTCAAATTGAATTTTGGCCCCTAAAGTTCCAGGAAGAGATTTTTTTTTTTTTTGATGTTTGTCTCTAGGAATTTGAAAGGGAAAGGTCATGACACAGAAGCTTGACTCCTGAGGGGACTTTCCCCACTTTAACTAGTTGGGCTATAGTGCCAACTAATTTGAATAAAATGGAAGTGAAATGTCACAAATATCTCAAATGAAATATTATTCTCAGCGAGAGCTTGTACATAAACTTGGCACACTTGTTTTTTTTGTCAATTACTTGTGACAACAGCTCTGCACTGGCTGTCACCCCAGAAGTTGCCTAGAAACTGGTTTGGGGGGTGTCACTCCCATCACTTCCTCAGCAGAGGCCCAGGAGGTCTGAGAGCAATGGTGGGTGCCACTTTAGGGAGGAAGTGCTTCTCTGAGCCAGGGGCATTGCAGGCGTTATCCATCAGGCCTACAAACCTGGCCAGAAGCCATTAGTCGGATGGTTTGGACAACTTGGTGGAGGTCCCATAATCAGGAAGAGGGAAAGGCAGAATCTGAACACAGATTTTTGGGGTGCTGCGTCTTGCCAGGATTCTACCTTGCTTCTCATTGTGGATGTGTTAATGCTGAGGGAACTGGGCATGGCCGTGGAACAGTAGTATTTCTTTCACACTTACCTACACTTTGACCTCTGTCAACTCAGGCACTCCTCTCTAAAAGCACGAAGCAGATGCACCATATTCCATGTTACAGAGGAAGCACCAAAGGTCAGGGGTGCAGAGTGACCTGCATTTAGGGCTGCTAAGCATGTGGCAGAGCTGGGATTTGAACCCCCATTGTCTAGTCCCAGGCTGCACATGGCCTTGACCACCGTGTCCTGCCGTCTCCTGGTGCACTGGCTGGAGGGAAGGGCCACTTGCCTGCCTTTTATCAGGAGGTGTGTTAATCTGCAGTGGTTGTGTCAGAGATGGGGATCTTGGATGGTAGGTTTTGACGATGCCATTAGGTTGAATGGAGTTTGTAACCTTAGATGTCCTTGGATCCCGTATTATTCTCTAAATTAATTCATTCATTCTAGAAGAGTTTATGGAGCACTTACTATGTGTGGGCATTGTTCCAGGTGCTAAGGATACAGGGTGAGCAAAATATTCTCTTTTCCAGGCTCGGGAACTGGAAGGCCTTTCTTCTCCCAGAGGCCCCTTCAAATGTACCATTTCTGGGAGAGAGTTTCTGTCCTCAGAGATCATTCACCTCGTGCCTGGGCTTCAGGTTTAGGCCTCACCAGAAAATAAAACAAACAAATGAAAACAGTGATCTCAGGAGCCCCTATGCCCATCCCCAGGCAGAGAGCTGTGTGTGGGAGAGAACGTCCTCAGACTGGCCCAGCGGGAGTGCCAGAGCCAGAGGCTTGCCCCCTGGCAGCCCCATGCAGGTTGGCCACATCCTCTGCAATCAGGGTTAGGATGACACTTCCAGTGGCAGCCAATCTGTGCCCTCGATCCAGGGGCTCCTGTGAAGAGGGGTTCCTCCCACAGGCCATGAGACCAATGCAGAGAAGTCACTCCTCCCAGCTTGTGGCTTCTCTGGGTCCTCTCTGACTGGGGTGGGAGAAGAGGCCCTCTTGCCCTAACATGCTTGGGGGGGGGGTCATGTGCTGTCACTGATGCTGGTGGCCCATTCCTGGAGATGTCATCAGACTCCTGACATCAGGGAGACACTCCTGGAGCCGGGTGTCCTCAGTGTTGGTCTGGGATTCTTAAGTGGTTGTCCGTCCGCACCTCTTTGGTGGTCCGTGCTGACCACCCACATTCACGAAGAGGTTTCCATTTTCAAGGCAAACACCTGAGAAGTGGATTAACCCCTCCCTGCTGCTTCCAGAAGTTTCCCCCACCCAACAGTTAGTTGTACCTATTAACTTACCACATACATATCAGGAGCAAGAATAGGTCCCTCGTTAATCAGCTCTGCTCTTTCTATTTTCAAAACCCCTTTAATTAAAATTACCCAAAAGATGATGTGTAATTATGTATTCATCTTATAAACTTCAATCAAAATCCAACACAGAGAGTTTCCAAAGTACATCCATCACTACATGCTCAGCGCTGTCCACTGTTCTCTTTTCCAGTCACTTTGATGAGGATACCTGGGAAGCGAGTGTCCTGGGCCTTCTGGAATAATGCAGTTTCAACGCATGCCCCAGATGCTTCAAGCTTTGAAAGCCAGCTGTGAGCCACACGTGCCTGAACAGCTGAATCTTGTGACATTGTGCCCTGGTTCAGGGCCCTGGGTGCTCAGCTGGTTTCCTTGTGCTGTGGTGTGTAGGACATTTAATTCCATGGCCTGCAGAAGTGGTCAGAGGCTCTTGGGCCTTGGCTGCTCCCCGATTCTCTTGCTTGCTTCTCACTGCACCTTGCGGGAGGCCACACGTAGTTTTTCTTCTTCCATCTCTCAAGTTCTGACATTTCTGCTTAAAGGCCCAAGGAAGAGAAGCTCGCGATGTGGTCTCTCCCTGCCGTAATAACTCCTATCTAAGACAAACTCCTTTGGCCGATGCCACTGTGAAGCGGGATCAACTGCTACAGACCCCTTTTCTGGGTGGGGGTTGGAGAGGTGGCTGATCCCAGGGGTGCACAGTGTGCTGAGGTCCACCTGCTCCTTCACTGTTACAGCTTCTTTCTCTTTCTCCACCAGTTGTTAAGGCACAGCTGGCCCCAGGGAAAGCTCGTTTGGTCAGGGTTCCCCAGATCCCTGCAGCCCCATTTGCTGCCTCATTCTGGCCCCAAAGAACTGACCTGAAAGAGACCCAGGTGGTGTGAAGAGGGCTTCCTCTCATCTGGGGTTCACGGCTGGCATGGAAACTCCTTCCAAACCAAGACTGGCTCTTGGCCTCTTGAGTCTGCCTAGAATTTCCATTTGAGGTACATAGCTGCTTTGTCCGTAAAGCCCTGGCTCAGTGGGTCAGGCAGAGCCCTGGAGGTTGTCGCTAGGTGTGAGCCTAGGCCGTACCTGCTGTTGACTCTGTAGGCAACTCCTCTGGCTCTGTCCATGTGGTCATCAGGATGTGGAGAGGAGGCCCTTGCACATCTATCCTTCAGGACCCTTGAGGAATGATGACTGATCAACCTGCACAATTTGATTATTTCTAAGGGGATAAACTCCATGTGCCCTTCAGTTTAGGAGTTCCTGGAAGATATTTCTAAGGGCTTTCCCTCTTTGCTAAGTCACAAAAGCCTCACCTACTTTAGCTTTCTATTGACGAGGACGAGCATTGCCTTGGAGACTTCTTACAGCCCCTTTGAGGGTCCCGCTGAGATGTAGCGGGGGGGGGGGGGCAAGCTGGGGTGAGCATTCATCCAACCACAGCTGCCATAATGGCTGTGGCTCCCTGATCAGATGAATGGAGCTCAGTGAGGGGAACCAGAAACTCAGCTCACCGTCGCCCTCAAATGCTGAGATGTGAGTCACAGAGGGTCCAAAAATCGTGACACAAACCCAGACGTCATTCCTACCCACATGGCAGCATTTTTGGTTGGCAGCCTAGCAATTCACCCTCCTGAGCCCTGTTCCTGCCTTCATGTCACTTTCCTGGGCCTTTTCAGAGGGTTTCTTAATGCCAGGGCTCACTGTGAAGGTCCCTCCAGCCACACGTCCTAGGAAAGTCACACAGTGAATGACTTTTGAGCTTGAGGGGCTCAGACTAATCTATCTCCAGAAAGCTCTCTCCTGTGTCTTTCCCTGGGCTACAGAAGGTCATGCTCAGTGTTGGGGAAGGTGACATGAGCCAGGTTTGCTCACTGCTGCTCCAAGATCCTGAGAGGGCTCCTAGCCACAGAGAGAGGCCACGGAGGGACCAACACACAAAAGCCGAGGGTCCCAGAGGGTGGCCAACCTGTCCACGATGGCAGTCGTGTGAGTCACAAAAGATACCAGACACCAGCAACTTACGGGACCCTCACCACAGGCTTCATGGAAGTGGCTCTTCACCAAACCCGGCCAACAACCAGCTGCCTCTTCAGGTCCCCTGCCTTTAGGGTGGCCCCGGCACCACTGGGTGGTAAAGTGCTAATGGGGCCAATGTGAGAGGCCGGTTCTTCCAGCTTTCTTCAGAACTCTTTCCCCCAGTAAGTGTCTCTGTTCTGTTCTCACGGAGAGAGCTTTCTGGAGATAGATTAGTTTGAGCCCCTCAAGCTCAAAAGTCATTCACTGTGTAACTTTCCTAGGACGCGTGGCTGGAGGGCCGTCCCAGTGAGCCCTGGCATCAAGAAACCCTCTGAAAGAGCACAGCAAAGTGACCTGCGGAGCTGAGGTCTGGACCACGTCTCTGCCCTCAGGCCCATGTGCTCGTAGGTCAGCACTGTCTGCCCTTCTGAATCAACAGTGACTTTAGGGTGGAAATCCAGGCTGGCCAGGGGGTGGGGGTTGTCACTAGTGGGGCCAGCGAGGGGGGAGGTGTTTGGGTTGGTGGCTCTGGCACAGCCCCTCTGGTCCACCCAGACTTGGGCTCTCTTCCACCACTGTTGGCTTCACAATCGAGTTCAGAAAGAAATAATGTGGAAAGAAAAACAGCCCAGAGACACGCAGCAAGAACCCTTGGTCTTTTGCTCCTGACACAGAGCGACAGGTGAAAAGAAAGGAGAGGAGGCCAGTAGGGGCCAGGGTGGACGCCGCTTCCAGGCTGGAAAGATGCCGAAAGTGGAGGACACTGATAAGGGGATTGATGAGACCACTGGGGTAACCCCCTGGAGACAGTCACCCAGGCTGGGCATTTGGGTTTGGATGGTTTTCAGGGTGGACTTCATTTTGCCAAGCCAGATACAAGCAAGTTATCTTTTGGGAAAATGTGTCTTCAGGAGAGGAAGCAGTCGCAGTCACAGGAGTATGACAATTGTTCCTGATCCCGCCAAGGTTGCAGTTGGACCCTGACCTCCATGTGCAGCTGGGCATCTTCAATGCTGCTTCTCTTCCTCTTTTTCTTTGTCTTTGCTCACCCAGGCTCCTGTCTCTTCTCTGCCTCCTTCTGGGTTCAATCTCAGGCCATGACAACCTGCGTCTTCTCTCATGCTAACAAGCCAGCTGCACTTGGGACAAGCCCCTTGGATTCTGGGAAGTCTACAATTACTGACTTGCAGGTAGTTTAAAAATAAAGCAAAAGCTCTGGGCTCCCTTATCCCCTAGGACGCCTTCTGGGGCCACAGGGGCCACCAAGGGTACCCAGGCTGCAAGCCAGAGGGAATGACCCTCCTCTGCTCTAGCTGGGTGGTCTGGAGAGACCCACACTTGCCTCAGAATCTGTTTGGTGGTGTAAAAAATGAGGCGGTGAAACCAGTCGATGTCCACTGTCTTCCAGGACCTTATTTGTTGTGCAGCTGTAGAACCTCTTGGTCAGCAGACACCTTGGGTCGCTCTGAGCCAAGCTTCCTGCTTGCTGTGTCTCTCTGCTGATTCCTTTAACCTGTGCAGGTGGGGATAAAAATGAGTTCTTGGATAAAACAAAAGTACAAAAATCTCCAGGCTTTTCTGTTATAATACATAGATATACATAGAGTAATAAATGGATGCACCTCTATATTATTAAAATTAGCATTTCATGGGGGAGTAGAATCAGGAAAAAATGTTTTAAAAGGCTCCTTATGGGCAACACGATGTGAGTAAAGAAAAGATGGAAGCATGTGGATCTGACCACAAAGGTGTGCAGGGTGGGTGACAGGGAGTTGGCCTTGAGAGTGACGGTCATTGGAGTCAATCCGGGGCACTCATCTGTCCTGGATTGGCTCTTCCACACCGTGTATCTATCTTCTTTTCTTTCTTCTAAATCTTGCTAAATGCTCCCTTTCAGTGGGTGTGTGGCTACATCTGCGGATTCTGGTGGCTGTGGTTTATTTTTTGTGGCTTTCTTCCCTCTAGCTATGGCATCGCTGGCTCTACCAATGTGACAGGTGACCAAGTTAAGAAGCTGGATGTCCTCTCCAATGACCTGGTTATGAACGTGCTAAAGTCGTCCTTTTCCACCTGTGTTCTTGTGTCCGAAGAAGACAAACACGCCATCATCGTAGAGCAGGAGAAAAGGGTGGGTCTGGAACCTCCTGCTCAGGGATGGAATGAAGCCATTTTTCTTCTGAGCTGCACAAATGACAACCTGTTTATTCAGACTGGACTCCCAGGAACCACTCTAGCTCCTTCCTGTCCTCTTTTCACCCATTCCACCTTACTGCCAATCTCAGGCCCACCCTCCCTGACCCATGTGCACTCGTCCTGTGATCACGTGGGTTCTTCTCTCCCATGGACTTGACCTTGGTTCTCACTTCCCGAGGGCAGGTTCAAGCTCTTCCAAGTCTGGCTTCTGTTCACTGCCTCTTCTGGGAATCTCCCTTCATCCAGTCCCCAGCCTTCTCTCCTGACCCTCCTGCCAACGCAACCCCCTCCAAATTTCCCTCACTGATCTGTGCGTTGGAAGCATGGGATGCCTACTGGTCAAGGGAGGGAACAAATCATATTCTCTGTATCCCAGCATCTGTCCCGAGGCCTGCCACATAGCAGGGGGTCAGCGCCAAATGACTGTTGGAAAAGATTGTGGAATGAAAGAGTAAATCCAGCTTTTATAACACAATAGTGATTATGATGAAAAAGACCATGGGGACAAGAAGTACAGTTGTATGGACTTATTACCTTGCCCCCCAAGCCCCCAGACGACTGGGGACATGGAGCAGAACTAAAAAAGGAAATCAGAAGATAAAGAGACTGCCTGTCTCCATTTTATTAAGAGGGTCGAGGACACGTCTTATTAACTGGCTTTCCATCATTCCTAAAACAGCACTTACATGTCAGAGTCACAGTTGGTGTTTTTCTCTGATGGACTTTGGCAGTTTGGGGCATATGGATTTAATTCATTTTTGAACCTTCTCCATCAGTCACCCCAAGCTTCTCTGGCTGCCACAGGGGACACATTTCCATTTCCCAGTTTCTCCCATTAGCAGGAGGTGATTTGTGAAGAGCAAGAGGCCAGGAAATTATCTTAATCCAGTGCAGGACATTTAAAAACCACATTTAAGGAGGCTAAATTGAAGAATGAAAATTCCCACTGATGTGCTGATAAACTGGCTCTCTCTCTCAAAAAAAAAAAATCTGATTTGTAATATTTACCAGTCAATGATATAAATACATTAATCATAGACTCACTTTAAGCTACCACCATAACATCATTGAAAGCAGAATTAGATGTGCACAGTTAGCTCTTGAGAGCCCATACCAGTCAGCTCCCATTCAAGGAATGAATCTTTGATAGTCCCACTACAACAGAGGGTCATCTCCCTTGGGAGTTACACTAGGGATATTGTTGACAACCGCAACCTCACATGGCATTTTGAGATCTGCATGGGAAGTTTCTTATAGGTCTGAATGCTAGGAAGGTCTTTGTTTCAACTAAAAAATTGTGTTTTTTTTTTCCCCCTACAAATAAGGAGAAGTTATTTCTAATCTTGCTTCTCTTTTTCTGTGGCTGCCAGGACTCTCAAACCAAAATCATAATTAAACTCTATCCATGATGTAGGAAATTATGACTTCTTTATCTGTAGTCTATCGCCTCCATGTGTACTTCCTATTCTAAATGGTCTCTTCTCTGCTTAATCATCTTTCGAATTCTCTCTTTCTCCTCTCATGTCTTCCCCGACAGAGTAAAAATAAATGACTCTCATTTCTTAAGCTTGCTCTACAGGCCCATTTTGACTGCTTGGTGTAAATTCCCAATTTTGTTACAATATTTAAAAAAGTATGTCTTTTTATTTATTATTATTATTATTATTTATCATTATTATTTTTAATTGTTTATCTTTTTTCTCTGCTCAGGGTAAATATGTGGTCTGTTTTGATCCCCTTGATGGCTCTTCAAACATTGACTGCCTCGTATCCATTGGAACCATTTTTGGCATCTACAGAAAGGTAAAATGGGATCTATTCAGCCCCTGGTTTTAGATTAAAAAAAAAAAAAGTTAAGGTGGAGAATCTGATCCTGTTTCACTAGGGGAAGCATCTAGAACTTATAGGATGAAACTCTGAGGCCTGAGTTGATTAGCAAGTCACCTTCTAGCTTTTCAACATTAATTAGATAATAAAAATCCATGAAGTTGTTTTCTAAAAAATATAATAGTAAAATGTGAGTAGGAGCAGAAAGATATTTCATTCTTTTAGCTATATCTTTCTCTTATGTTAGAAAATTACATTAAAAAAAAGTTTCATGATGATACTGTGTGAATTGAGAGTCTGACAGCGACTGAGATTATCTATGTAAAAATTGTCCTTTAAGTCCTGTAAATCACTGCTGAAATTAAATGGCCTATGACCAAAGAATAACCATTTTACAGTTTTTAAAGGATTGAAAAAAATCTAAAGAAGATCGTTTCATTGGTCCATGAAATTCACATGATATTTACTTTTCACCATTCACAGGGTTTTATTGGCACAGGCACATTTATTTACATATTGTCTTTGGCTGACTTTTGGGCATACTGAGAGGGGCAGTGGCAGTGATAGAGGCTGGGTGACCTGTAGAGCCTGAACTATTTCCTCTGTCTGTAGAAAGGGCTTGTGCCCCCTGCTGTGGGTCCTGGAGGACACACTGTGCAGTACAGGACGGGTCCCTCCCTGAGTCTTGGAACTGCCTGACCTGGGCAGTCACTCCACCTCCAAGAGCCTCTCTCCTCTCTCCTTTTTCTTTAGAGTCTGTGTGTGTATGAGAGAGAGAGAGAGAGAGAGAGAGAGAGAGAGAGAGAAGGAGAGAGAGAGAGAGAGGAGAAGGGGGGAAGAGAGCATGCTCAAGTATAGAGAAAATGAAACACAGGGAGAGTGTCTGTGTGGCCACCATAAGACAGCATAAAATGGGCCACAAGCCCTCTTGGCTTCAGATCTTATTTATTTTATTTTTCAGTTTTGCAGTGTGGGGGGCAGAACTCAGGGCTAATTGCATGCTAGGCAAGTGCTCTGCCGCTGAGCTGTGCCCCCGCCCAGCTCTTATCTATTTAGAAATAGGACAGATCACAGGTGACAGCTGTCTCATCCCGTTTCTTCATCTCTGTGGATGAAGTGGTTCATTCCACTGAGCCATATTTTAGGTGATGAAGGCTGGAGTTTAGTTATGAGACCCAGAGTCCCCTCTGCTTCTCAAAGTGACTCATTGTCCACTGTTGCCCAAGGCTTCCCTTTCCGTCCACGTGGAAGGTAGCAGCACCGTGGGACAGTCGTCATGGGTCACTGGATGAGTTTTCCTTTGCCCTGGGTGACAGCCAGATGCACTTTAGTATCAGTGTGCATAACAGGAGGTTCCGACCCTCCTCCCACAAGGCAAAGGCGGTGCTTTCTCTCTGGTCCCATTCATGCCCTGAAACACACCATTCCTGCCCTGGACACAGAGAGATGAGATTTTCCCTGCGGGGCACCAGGTCTGCACCATAGCCGGAGAGGTTTGCTGCAGCTCTTCCACATGCAGAAGACCTGTTGTTGGTGATGTGTCTGAGAATTCAGGGAGACCTATCCTGCTTTCTGCAGAGGTGGCTCTTGCTGGGGACTCAGCTTCTTGGTGCACATGCTCAGTGGAGAGCACCCGTAGCTGAGATCAGGCCTTGTCCACGTGATGACTGGAAAGAGGCTCAAAAGGACCTCAACAGCATGTGGCCCAAGGTTCTAGCTGTTCCTGCTGCAGCTCACCCTGCTTCTGGCTGGAGACATGTGCACAGGACAGATTCTCTCAAGGCGTCAGGCCACACCACGGCTAGAACGTCTGTCTCGTGATTGCTCATTTGGCTTTTTGGAGCATCACATGAGATTTTTTACGTGTTTGGAAACAGCTTTCCTACCCGCCTTTGTTTTCTTCTTTGAGTTAAACACCTTTCATCTTTCTATCGGAGGCGATTTTCGATCTCCCTCTAGCCTGCACCCGCTCCTGGACACACAAATTGGCAACACACCTTGAAACTATTCAGTCCCCAAAACTAAAAGCAGAGCTTCAAAAAGAGGCTTTAATGGTTTTCACTATGAGGAAAGACCTTTGCGACTTGACAGTCCCTACCCCACCCATTTCTGCCTTTCTCCTTCGCCACCTCAGGCATCTTCCCTGTGCTCTTTATTTATTTATTTTTGGTATCAGGGATGGAACCCAAGGGCACTTAACCACTGAGCCACATTCCCCAGCCCTTTTTTTGTATTTTATTTAGAAACAGGGAATCGCTTAGGGCTTCGCTAAATTGCTGAGGGTGGCTTTGAACTCGTGATCCTCCCGCCTCAGCCTCCGGAACCGCTGGGATTCCCCTGTACTCTTTATGGGAGATAACACCTACAGCAGATGGAACCTTGGGTAGACAATGGTAGGGACTAAAACTTTATAATTTTTCCAAGTACTTTGTGCCCATTACCCTCTTCCCCAGGCATCTGCCAGGGGATAGACTACACACCCTGGGAAGAAAGACGTGCGGTTGCTTGGGTTTGGAGGAGCAAATTCATGCTCTGGGAAGGGTGATGGGTTAGAAGAGAATTCCTCCCAATCTAGGATTCCATGTGTTTATTTTCTCTTTCTTTTGGGTATGTGGGTGTCATAGACAAGTGTTTGTGTTCCTTAGTCCATGCAAGGAAGGCCCCATGGGAGAGTGTTTGGTGACAGTTTTTTGGGGAATTGGTTGTTTACGTTTGCATCTTTGCTGCAGGAAGGCATGGGGGGTTCTGGGCCAGGTGACCCTCCAGAGGACTCAACCTGAATGGAAGGAGAGGATAGTTAGAGGCCCGGGTCCTTCCACTGTGTCACTGGATTCAAGGGAAGCAGTTATTTGTTAACCTCTGACCTCAGGCAGGTGGTCCATATTGACAAAACCATTAATCTCTTTTTTTCAAGGTGGGACATTGGCAACACTTGCCATTTAGGGAAAACAACTCAAATTTTGGATCCTGGGTTGAGTCTGCACTATCTGGTGAATACAAACCAAATTAAATCAAGTAACTGGACCCGTTAACCAACCAACAACCCAGGTGAAAACTATGGGCAGAACTGATGGAGAGGATTGTTTTCATTTTTTCCTTTTACATGAATAGTTGGTTCAAGAGTCACCTAAGGCATGTAATAAAATGCAGATCCCAGGACCCAGCCTAGACAGGTTGGCCTGGTAAGTCTGGACTATAGCCACAGAGAACGCGTTTTTCTTAAGTATCTCAGGTGATTCTGATGCAGATGGTCCATGGGCCACACATTAAAAAGCTCTAGGAAGGAATGACCTGGACTCTGTCTGCTGGGAACCTTGCTCTTCAGCTCCTTGGTAGAGACACTCTCAGCTTCTGGAATCTCCAGCTGCTGAAGGAGTAAAGGAAATTGGAGGAAATTGGCCATTTAAATTTTTTTTTTTTAAAAAGTTCAGGCAGAGAGCATCAAACTTAGTTTGTTTAGGGCTATTTTGAGGACTGAACATGATTATCAATAAGAAATCACGATTAGGAGCCACCTTTTAAGTCATTCCCTTTCTTCTTATTAGATAAACTGGGTCACATGACTCAGTGCTTTGAATGAAAAAAAATAGAGTCTATGTCACATTCTAAGTGTAGGTATTGTTGGTTAATTTGTGTGTGTGTGTGTGTGTGTGTGTGTGTGCGCGCGCGCGCGCGAGCACATATGCATGTGGGCTGTACTGGTTCCTGATGTAAAATGTGTTACTTTTTTCTTTCAAAACTGACCACAATACTATGGGATATCATGTGATGCCTGCTACATGCACTCATTGTGTAATGTTCAAAGCAGGGCAAGGGTGTCTTTCTCCTCATTTGACATTTATTTGTGGTGAGAACATTCACAATCCTTTCTGCTGGCTTTTCTGGAATACACAGTCCATTATCATGATCTGTAGTCACCCTACCATGCAGGAGAACAGGGGGCTTGCCTCTCCTGTCTAACTGGGACGGTATCACTGCCTAACCTGTCTTGCTCTCCTTTCCCCTCCTCTCCAGCCTCTGGTAACCACCACCCACTCTCAACCTCTATGAGATCAGCTTTACAATGTGTTTCTTACTGTGGGTCATGGTCAAAGGCTGGGCAGCACCTGCCTTCCCTGCAGTGACTCTGGGGAGGTTTTGCAAATTCTGGGTATTTCTTGGACACGAGATGATATGACCACACAGCCTGTGCTGTGACTGGCAAGAGCTCTTGAAATTGATTTCCTCCCAGACTCACTGCCCTGCAGCCTGGTGTTAATTGGTTTAAATAAAGATGGAGTAGGCAGGTGAAAGACATTGATGCCCATAATCAGATTAAATTAGAGGGAGCTGGCAAGAAGCATGCTGTTTTTTGGAAGTGATAATGGAGAGATGAAGGATTATCAAATTAGAAGAATGGGAGGAGGCCCCTGATTGGAAAGAAGCATCCAGATGCAGGAAATTCAGGGTCTGGTGGGAAGGCTGCCGTGGTAATGTAATAAGGATGTGACTGATGTGGAGGAAGGTCCCTCTGGGAAGATGCCTGCTTCATTAGGAGAACACCTGGACAATGCATCCTGCTAATGGTTGATCCAGAGAAAAGATCCATAAAACCAAACAAAAACATGTTTTTTTTTTTTTTTTCCCCTCTAGCAATCCACGGGTGAGCCTTCCGAGAAGGATGCTCTGCAGCCAGGCCGGAACCTGGTGGCAGCTGGCTACGCGCTCTATGGCAGTGCCACCATGTTGGTCTTGGCCACCGAGAGTGGGGTCAACTGCTTCATGCTGGACCCGGTGAGAGGGCGCGGGGGAGGCTGGGTGCTGGGTAGTGGCTTCGAGTTGGTGTACACTGTGTGTGGGCCAGAGGGATGGAAAGGATAGGGTCGGGTGGGAAGGGGAAGGAGATGAACACGGGAACATTATGGAGGTGCGAAATGGTGTCTGTCCAGAGCACAAGCGGGGTCTTTGTTGCAGGATGAAGTCTTTCAAATGGCCACTACTCCATTATTCCAATGACTCAAAAGCCTGCCGTGCCCAGGAAGGTCAGATAAATCAGCGAAGTGTGCTGGGGAGGGCGGGTAAGGGGCAGTGGTAGGGACTGGGGTGGACTGGAGAGGTCCAGCAGCAATTGTAACTACTTGGGAACAGAGACCCGGGTCTTGCCAAATTGTACAATTTTTCAAGGAACACTGGATTTTGAAAAAGTGTCATGTTTCTAGATGTGTAAACACTGCACCAGCCAACCCAAACACGAGGGTGGACAGGTGGGACCTGTGGAGGGTCTGTGGGCCACCCACCGTATCCACTGCTAGTATTTCTACCTCATTCACCGAGAGGGGAATTCATGAGGGGAAGCGGTACCCCACAGTGTCATGTAACAGTGGGGTACCCCTTCTTCAAAATAGCTTCTTTGAAAATAGCCATCAGGGAGGATTGCAAGTTCAGGGCCACCCCAGGCAACTTAGTGAGATGCTGTCTCAAAATAAAAAATAAAAATGGCTGGGGGTGTAGCTCAGTGGTAAACTGCTTGCCTAGCAGGTGTGAGGCTTCAGGTTTGATCCCCCGTCCTGTGAAAAGGGGGGGAGGGAAACAGCAGTTCCCAAATGGAGTTGGTTTTGTATGTGTGTGTGTGTGTGTGTGTGTGTGTGTACCAAATCTCAGTTCACCCTTGCAGTTTTGATAAGACTTTGATGAACTCAAGGAAATGAAAATAAATGAAGGGAATGAAGATAACCCCTTCGTCTACCACATAAAGAAAAGTTACATTATAGAGAGGCCAGGGTGCGGCTCTGAAAAATGTTCACTCATAGCTTTAATTTATGGACAGTTGCTTCTACGTTCCATAAATTTGCCCATCATTTATTCAGTCAAGTAGATGATACTTTTAACAGGACTGGTAAAATTAGGGAAAGGAATCTCTTTGAGTATTTGGTGCCACCAAGCCCACCACTGAACCCTGCACTCACAGGACTGCTCGTCCATGCATTGACACATTCACTATGCACTTGGTCCAGGGTGCCGGGGGGGGGGGGAATTGGATTTATAAGTTTCTTTTAATTTTAGAAATGTCTTCCTATGACATTTAGTGTGTTTTGTGCTGACACACTAAAAACAAGGTATGAAGTACAAACTGGAATCCTCTGTGGGTCCGGTTGCTGACAGGGAGGCCGGTGGGGTAGTGTCTGGGTGTGTGTGGCAGGTGGTATTAACCAGAACAGGGCCATCTTTGATCCATGCACTTTTAACAGAACTGGACTTTCACCTCCTTGGAAGCATGGCACTTAATAAATAAACAAGGGCAGGGCAATGGCACCAGTTAACAAATGAGATGACGTCAGGGGGAATTTGTGGCGGAACCAGAGCAGAGTTCAGTCCGTGTCCAGGACCCAGCTCTCGTCTCGCCTGGCCAGCATCCACGGCTTCCCCACGTGGCTTTCTGGTGCTCTCTCTGTTACCTTTGAGTCATGGACATGTAGGGAAAACAAATCTCTTCTTGCTTCCTGATTGCAGATGGGGTCTCCAGGAGTAGGCTTCCGTGTATTTGATGGTCTTTTCCCTCCTTAGGTCTAAAGGTTTGCAGGAACAGGGTGGGTTGTTGTGAGAGTGTACTGCTGGCTGCCACCTGCGTCCTGATTTGTACTCTTCCTCTCACTGTTGCCTGAGGAGGGCAAGCTGTCCACCGGGGAGATGCTGAGTACTTCTTCCTCTTTGTTTTGACTTGCTGCAAGGACAGGCTGAGGGTTTCTGCTAAAACCACTGCATTCCTAGCAGGCTTTGACTTTTGAGGAGCTTTTGTGTCTCTGGTCTCCATTCCTGGGAGTTTCCCCCTCCTTGGCACCCTGGTTCCTCAGCCTAGATCTAGGACAGGGTGACTGAGCTCTGCACGCAGCACCTATTGCCTGTTGTGCTTCCTTTTCTAGATGCTTTTTTAAAAAAAAGATATTTATTTACTTATTCTGCTTTATTGATTATAAAATAATGTTCCTATATATTTATGGTCAAAAATTTTGGAAGTGGAAAAATCAAAAATCAAAAAAAAAAAAAAAGTAAAAAGGAAGAGTCATCCGCAGTGATATTTTCAATGACCACTGTGAATTCTCCCTCCCTTCCTTCTAGTTTTAACAGGAACCAATCTTTGTTATGGGAATAAATGGCTGGCCTCGCTTCTTAACTCACCTCAATAGAGCACCTGCCCTCCAAGTGGGCAGAGCCCCGCCCCCCCCTTCCCCGGGTCATCTTCTCCCACATAGGCGTCCATAACAATCCTTATTCAGAGCAGCAGGAATTATGGGCACTCCCCC
>NW_025999926.1:5912891-6010808 GCF_001458135.2 Marmota marmota marmota
CAACCATTCTTAGTCAGCAGAATGATGAGCACCCGCCCCCACCCCCCCCACCTTCAAGTCTCCTTTGAAGAATCAAAACCCCAGCAGCATCTGCTCAGTGCTGGGAGTGTGGGAGGAAGTGTCTGAGATACACTTTGCTCATCAGTGAGCAAAGGTGCCTGAAGTTGCATATTCTGGGGCTCAAAACTCAGGGTTCCACTTTGTTCAATAGAAACACACAGACGAGCCAAGACAGAATGAAATGCCAGCTCAGAGACTGTGGTTTTGCTGTTGTCTGTCTTCCTGAATCCCAGCTGCCCTCTGAGACAGCTCAAGTGCAGTGGGTACAAAGGCATATCTGATATTGCTTTGGACACACAATTCTTCCTCTTTCTCAAGGTTTGCTGCTGTTTTACACATTTCTGCTTGCCCTATGTCTGCATGGTTTCTTTCTTATTTTACAGAAATCATTTGCAAACAGTCAGAAGTCCTGTTTACCACCCTGTTGACTTCTGCAGCAACCCTTTGCCTTTCCTCTCATTTTATTTTATTTTACTTTTTTTGGTCCCGGGGATTGAACCCAGGGGTGCTCAACCCCTGATCCACATACCCAGCCCTTTTTACATTTTATTTTGAGACAGGGTCTTGCTAAGTTGCTCAGGGCCTTGCTAAGTTGCTGAGGCTGGCTTTGAACTTGCAATCCTCCTGCCTTAGCCTCCCTAGCACCGGGATCACAGGTGTGTGCCTGACTTTTTATTTTATTTTATTTTTTGCAGTACTGGGGATTGAACCCATGCTGCTTTGCTGATGAAGTACATTCTCAGCCCTTTTTATTTTATTTTGAGGCAGGGTCTGGCTCATTCGCCCAGGCTGACCTTGAGCTTGCAACCCTCCTGCCTCAGCCTCCCCTGTCACTGGGATCCCATTTCCTTTTCACTCATTCTCACCACTCTCTCTCCTCTCACCCTGCCTGCAGTTCTTGGGGCATTTGGCAGGAATCCCTGGTGGTCTGGGGATGAGGTATGACCATAGGCCACGCACCTCCCTGTTCAGCCCGGCCTGGCCACTTTACACCTTGATCTTCCTGGGGGAGGCTGCTTGAAGGCTCTCTACCTTTCCTTTCTTGTTTCAAAGGCCATTGGAGAATTCATTTTGGTGGACAAGAATGTGAAGATCAAAAAGAAAGGTAACATCTACAGTCTCAATGAAGGCTACGCGAAGGACTTCGACCCCGCCGTCACTGAGTATGTCCAGAGGAAAAAGTTCCCTCCTGTAAGTAAGGGGCAAGGGGTGGGGCTGCGACAGTGTTGGGGCCTTTGGCACCAGGGGCAGCTCTTGGGGGAGGGGTGTCCCCCGAGAAGAAAAGTGACCTCTGGGATTGAGAAGGGCCCCGGATCTTATTTGGGACTCTTGAGTTATGTGGAAACCTACTGATTCATGACTTACCCTGCTTTGTGCAAAAGGAGGCAGGGACAGAAGCAAACTGGATTTCAGTCTGTGCTGATCTGTGATCAGGCTCTCACCCGGGTGCTGGGAGCTGGAGTTCTTGCCCTGAGATGTCAGAACTGGAGTGTTATTTCAGCCTTTGCCACTTGCTCTTTGAAGAAAATCAGGATAATTATAATGTCAACCAGATGAATGTGTTTCAGGTGACAAAGCATTTGCACCTCTGGGTACAGAGGGTACAAAATGTGGTATTTCCACCCAGGCACCTGCCTCCAGGCCCATGTCTGAGATGGGCTTCTCTCTTTCATTCCAAGACAGAGTGTGTGCTTCCTGGCATCTCTCTAAAGAGCTTACAGTGGGTGTATAAGAGAAGGGCAGGCCATGCAGCGGGCTCCATGTGGGCATCGCTCATCTTGTGGTACCAGGGATTGAACTTGTGGTACTTGGTTGAAAGCCATTGACAACTGCTATTTTCTCAGGATGAAACCGTAATGTCATCAGCATGACATTCAGGGTCCTCAGAGCTGCCCCAGGCTTTTTCCCCTTTCTCTGTACCTTCTTTGATCCCCTCTGGTGCCCAGCCCTGGCTTGCACACTTCCCCAGGCCCTGGGTGGCTGGTCTTTGCAGAGAGCTGTACAGATTCTCCTGCTATGAAAAGTACAGTGTGGCCCTGCCCAGCTCCTTAGCCTGCCCACATCCTTCCCAACCCCGCGGTGCTGCTAAATGGAACAGTTTTTGTGATGCTTGCTCCAACACCTTGGTCAGAAGGAACCACACTCACTTGGGGGCTTCTTCCTGTAATGTGGCCTGTGGGGAGATGGATGGGAGGCTGTTTCTGTTATTCCATTTTCTGCTTCTTGGGAACAGGATTTTCATCGCATTTCTTAGCACAGCTCCATAGCGGCTCCATAAATGACTGGAGTCAAATATGCATAAGAGACATAAAGAGAATGGCCTTGATTTTCTGCACCCCTGGTTACTGTTCTCTCTTTGTAGGATAATTCAGCGCCCTATGGCGCCCGGTACGTGGGCTCCATGGTGGCCGATGTTCACCGCACACTGGTCTATGGAGGGATCTTTTTGTACCCTGCGAACAAGAAAAGCCCCAATGGAAAGGTGAGAAAATTCCCCAAAAAGTGATCAAGAAGGAGTGGATCTCATTTTTAGCCTGGGGTATTCGACTTTGTGTGAAAGAAAAAAGATTAAGACAGATTGATATCCTCTGGTTGCTGCTGAAGACGTCTCTGGCACATTCTTTACTAGATTCAAGGTAAAGCCAGTTGACACCAACTACACACAAAAACATTCTCTTGAGAGCCCTTCCAGGGCTACAGCAAAAGAGAATTGATGGGGCTGGGCTGTAGCTCAGCCGTAGAGCGCTTGCCTTGCAAGTGTGAGGCACTGGGTTCCATCCTCAGCACCACATAAAAATAAACAAATAAAAATAAAGACATTGTGTCCATTTTCGACTAAATAATAATTAAAACAAACAAACAAACAAAAAAACAATTGATGGCGTTCTGGTCAGGAGGGGACTGAAAGGGCTTGGAGCTTCTGGTGGGTACATGGTTTGGCTTGGACAAAATGAGTTTCACTCATAAAGTGAATGAAAATGGTCCAGTGTCATTACCAAGGCAGCAAATCAAATATATATCAGAGGTCTTTGATCAATTCCAGAAAGGCATAAAATAGAAATAACCAGTGAGCCTGACATTTGCTGCCTTAAATACGAGAACTTTTAGGGAAAAATAGACTCTCTGGAGAACATGGAGCTTTTCCCAGGACTGCACTGGTACTAACGAGACATGGGGTGGGCCAGGCTTTCTTATGCTGGCCAAGGAACACCCCTTTCTCTACACAAAGTGTCAATGGGCTTCCTTCCCCAGTATTATGTCCTCTTTTTTTTTTAAACATTTTTTAAAATTAGTTGTTAATGGACCTTTATTTATTTATATGTGGTGCTGAGGATCGAACCCAGTGCCTCACACGTGCTAGGCAAACGCTCTACCACTGAGCCCCAGCCCCAGCTCCCTCTTTTTTTTTTTAATGTGCAATAATGAATAGCAAGAAAGATCCCCTTAGGATAGTTAGCTATTGCTATATTCACATCTCTGTGTATGGCACTGGGCGGCCAGTTACCTGAGGGCATTCTTCTTTACTTGAAACCCCAGCCTTCTGGGGCCACAGGTGCACTCCAGCCTGTGTGATTAGCCTGCTTTCTAGCACTTTGCTCTAATGCCTCAAAAATTGCTCTTGAACACAAACATAGAAGCTCCTCCTCTTTTTCCATTTTTTGAGTCTGGAGCTGACACATGTATGGGAATCAAGTCAGGAGACATCTGCACAGAGCTCTCTGCTCAGAAGGCAGACTGCAAGAAAATGCATATGAGAAAAAAAGTTCATATTTAAAAGTAAATGCCAAGATGTGTAACACACTAAACCCCAGCCCTGGAGCCATGGGAGGGTCGTAAAAGGAAGCACAGAATTGCAAACAATGTCACACTGTTTGGAGGAGCCGGTCTGCTCTCCAGATGTCTGCAGCTAGACACTACAGTGGATTTTTAAAAATGCTTTTAGATTGGGCAAAGCTCCATCCCAAACACACAGAGAATCAGTCATTAAGTCCAGTTTCTGTGCTATAAAGAGGAGGGGGCCATCAGTGCTGCCAAAATGTCATTTTGTCCTGGTTCCAGGTGGTCGGCCTCAAAGTTGCTTCGGGTTGTCTGTTGCTGGCCCTTGGTTCCATTTAACCACATGGTTGGCTGTTTTGTCTCCGTAGCAACCAGGGGTGGGAGGGAAGTTTTGCAACCCGGAGGAGGGGAAGAGCATGGGTTACCTTGGGACCTCCCGCCAGCTCTGCCCCGTTGGGCTGGGCAACAAGCCCCCTCTCTGTTCAGTACCTTCTGGTGTGAGGACTCCAGTGTCGGGTTCTTGTTTTTCAGCTGAGACTACTCTATGAATGCAACCCGATGGCCTTCGTCATGGAGAAGGCAGGGGGACTGGCCACCACGGGGAAGGAAGCTGTGTTAGACATCGTTCCCACCGACATCCACCAGAGGGCGCCGGTCATCCTGGGGTCCCCTGACGACGTGACCGAGTTCCTGGAGATCTATAAGAAGCACTCTGCCAAGTGAGGCGCCCGCCTTGCCCTCACCTGGAGGAATGGCCTCCCTCTCCGCACTGTCCCCACCCTGCCCGATTGTGCGTTCCCAGGCAGCACACAGAAAGCACGGGGTACCTTCACCTAACCCCGTGGGTGAGCCAGATTCCTAGTGGAAGGAGGAGAAATAAACTTTTCTTCCTTCCTTTCTTCATTGTTTTGTGTCAAGTTAGGACAATGGTGACAGCGACATGTACACAACCTTAGGCGATTCAGTCTTCACACTGACTTGTGCATAAACACGGGAGTGACCCACTTTACAGGGGATGATGGAGAATCAAGAGTTGAAATCTGCCCAAGGTCTCCAGTGAGTGGAGACTGAGCTATCCACTCAGCCAGTGAGTGGCAGAGCTGGGATGTGAACCCAGACATTCTGGACACTAAACCCTGGGTTTAAGGATCTTGCTTCTCCTATGTGTTGTCCCATGAAGTCCCAACCCACCAGAACGAGAAATGAGAGCACTCTTCAGGAGCTGTGTATGGGGGTAACTGTGTAGGCTTGGCTTCCTCCACCATGGGCATAGCTACCAGAGTCACCAGGGGAGGTGTGCCTTGCTATTCAGTGGTGATTTTCTATAAGAGTGTTTTATAAATACTTTATTAAACTAATAGAGTCCAATAATTCCAAGGGTCCAGTTACCATAAAGAAAAACACTTGTCATAAGATCCAGATTTAAGGAAATACAAGTTAGGGCAAGTGAAAGTGTACTGCACCAATCTTCCTCTATGAACAGTCCACCCTTTAGCTAAGCTTGGGTCTTTCTGGACCAGAAGTTCAAAATCATGGCCACTTATATCAGGTATCAAGTAATACTGGTGGCCTTTCTTGAGCTCTAGATTTAAGTGTGTGTGTGCATAAAATATGTAGTTTTTCACTTGTGAACTTAAAATATGTGTCTGTGTAAATCCTGCTTCTTGCCCTTCAAACACTCCTGATTCATTCCGCTTGGACCCAAATCCGAGCATCTCCCCCACTCCAGCTGTGGCTGGCCCACTCAGGAAAGTCCTTGGACTCACAAAGCACCTTTTGAGTTTTAACCCTCGAGCTCAGTTGGTGCCGGGTTCTCAAAGCTTTGGAGGACATGTAGCAGTCTGGGGGCCCCTTCCTATACTAGTGACAGCTGTATGGAAACAATTCTTCCCCACCCTGGTGCCATGAGGAAGCCGAGCAAAATAACTACAAGACCCGTTTCCCCTGTCATTTTCTATGTGGTGTCTTTAGATTGAGTTATGGAATATTTTCAACGAATGCTTATTTGCATCCTACTGTGGGCATGCCTACGTCTCCCCATATCCGCTCTGAGAAAGACAGACATGGACACGGAGAAACAGTGATTCTCCACTGATGACCCTTAGAATCTCAGAGTTGGATGTGACCTCAGAGATTCTTGGCTGCTGCCCTTGGACAGAGGCTATGAAGGGTCACACTCACAGGAGAGTCACACAGAGATGCAGAGAACGCTGGGCTCCATGGTGTCACACTGCTCCTAAAATGGGAGACCCTTTCTCCTCCCGATCAAATACATAATGTTCCCTCATGAAGGAAAGTGCCTCCTCCCACCATGCAAATAGTTGGCTGCTAAGTCTCTCGACTTTCTCAGCATTGCCATTAGCAGGATTTGGCCCCTCTTCCCCTTTCCTACTCTCAGGTCTGATTTTTGCTGGAGGTTTGTTTCATAACCACAACTCTCATCTCCCAAGGTCACAGTTAGCCTGCGGCCTACATTCTAAGTATTTTAATACAAATCAGCCAGAGACTTTCTCCATGAGAGCATACTTACTGATTGGGTCTTTTGGTAAAAGTGAAGAGAATGTCCTTCCATTGTGACATGAAGCCACATATGCCCTGGATTTGCCACTGTGGGCAGGTTAGACATGGCTTATGCCCAGGTGGGGACAGAGGCAGAAGCTCCACTTGAGCACCATTGGTTCCCAAAACGCCACAGTGACTGTGGCCTGGGCCCCAACTTCAGAGTCGGGAATTATTTCAAGATACCTGTGGTGGGTTGAATGGCGTCCCCCACAAAGACACGTTCATGCCCAAATCTCTGCCCTGTGAATGTGAACTCTTCTGGCAAAAGGGTATTTGCAGATGTAATCAAAGAAATGATTTTGAGATGAGCTCATACTAGAGGACCTGGGTGGGTCCTCAATCCAACAGGGGTCCTTCCAAGACACACCCAAAGGAGAAGGCAATGTGAAGACTGAGACAGAGGTTGGAATGATGTGCCAAGAGCCCAGGCAACCAAGGATACCCCCAAAAGCTGGAAGAGGTGTCGAAGGACCCTAACTCCAGAGGGAGGGTGGCTTTGTCACTGCCTTCATTTCAGGCTTCTGGTGCTGAGTCATCTGCTTTTTGGTAGTCCTAGAAAACATCTCCTATTCATGTTCCCCAAGGGGTATAATTTGGGGTCCTTCATGCGACAGAGCCCAGGGAATGCTCTTCCTTCACGTGGCCATTCTCAGCAAATGAGTGCTGGGCGCATGGGCTGTTGTGACACCAGTCTGGGAATTTGAAGGATTAAACTCAGGGTGGCCTCCCCTTTTCATTGAGATGCTCTTTTTGGTTTCCCTGAAGCAGCGAGCTGCAGGGACTCCCTCTGAGGTGGTGAGGGTGGAGATGGGGGTGAACTGGGATCCTGTTGGGTGTCCTGGCAAGCTGCAGAGAAGGCAGCATGGCCACGGGATGACCTTGAGATCCTTTGTGCTGGGGTCAGGGTGATGCAGGCTCAAGTTTTGGGTCTCTCTTTACCAGCTGTGTGAGCCAAAGAAGGATCCCCCCCTCCCAAGAAGACTACATTTCCCAGCCTCCCTTGCATTTAGATGAGGGCCATGTGACAGGGTTTTGGCCAGTGAGATGGGGGTGGAGAGGTTGGCCAGCAGTGCAGGATGGCTCAGCCTCTCTCTTTCCTTCCTGGCCACCTCTGAAGCTGTGTGTTTTAATGATGGTGGTGCAACTTGGTAGCAGCCTGAGCCGCAGTCTATTTCAGACTGTGAGATGAAGGAGGAACGAACCTTTCTTGGCTGTGCCATGCCACTGTACCACCACCTCGGCTGTACTGACTAAGGCTGAGCTTGGTGATGCTTTTTAACCTCTCTGAGCCTCAGTATCTTATTTTGCAAATGTTGGTTGTGATAACATGCTCTGCTATATTAATTGTAATAGCTATTGTTGTAGTCAAGGCCAGCTTCACTGTAAGTAACAGAAACCCACTCATTAGGGCTAAATTAGAAAGGGAATTTGCTGGAGATCTCACGGGGATCTTGTGAAACCCGGAATCCTTTGCTTTCCTACCTGCGAGGTCACATTTCTTTTAGTTCCATTATCCTCATCCAATTCACTGACATCTCTGTGTCCCACCTAAGTTTCTAGGAGAAAAAAATCTGATTGGCTCAGCATGTGTCAAGTGTCCACCTCTGGTCCAATCAGCTGTGGCCAGAAACCACAGTCACTTAAGATAAATGTGGCCATGAATAGGGCGTACCCCAAAGTTGTCTACCATGTTCTAGGCAGGAATGCTGACTTTCATGAAGGAGCATGTTTGGAACCACACGAGAGGGTGCACCCAGAGCTTCTTGGCAGGGTTTTGCCAGCAAAGAATGATCTCCCAGTTAAAACTCTGGAGTCACATTTCTGGTCTTTGGGAGGATCCCGGAGGGTCTGAATGTCCTGATGCACTTAGACTGGTGAGCATCTTTCACCAAGCACAGCAGGTCATAAATAGCTCTGTGGTCATCCATGGATCAGTGGCACTGAAATCATGGTGAGGGAATGCAGCCCCCCCGCACCCCTTGGGCTTTCACCAGCTGCTCCGTCTCCCCTCTGTTCTGTGCGCCCACCCTGGAAGAACTTTGGCATTTGCTGAAAGGTCAGCAGCTGCAATTTCAGGCCATGTGGGTAACTTGAACTTGTAACATTTAAATGTAGCTGCAAAGGGTATGATTGTCACGCCTGATGTCAGCCTGGGCTAGAGGCTGGCAAGATAGCAGGCCTCCCTCACTCTTTACAAGGCAGTAGTTGACTGCTTATAAAGGGCACAAGCCAATGTTTCTCCCCCTGAGCCCTGAATTACCCAAACTTCTCATTCCTGACATAGCAGAGTGCTCAGCCGCCTGTGCTCTGCAGCCCTCTGTGAAATCCTGGCTTGTTGGTTTCCCTGTCTCATTGCTAATCTGTTGTGAATAGTTACATTTATGAAACATAATAAAAAGAATTACTGGAATGGCCAATAGGCATATGAAAAGATGCTCCATATTGCAAACCATAGGGGAAATGCCATTCTAAGCTACAATGAAACACCACTGCAAACCAGCTAGGATGGCAGTTATAGGAAAAAGGAAATAACAAGTGTACGTGAAAATACAGGGACACAGGAACCTCGTTCATGGCTGGTGGGAATGTGCAATGGTGTGGCCCTGGTAGAAAATGGAACGGCAGCGTCCCAAGAAATTAAATGATGTTATCATGTGCTTTAGCAATTCCACTTTGTATATATACTCCAAAGAACTAAAATCAGGAACTTAACAGATGATTACTCAAAGCAACATTTTTCACAACAGCCCCAAAGTGGAAGCAACCCAGGTGTTCACTGACCAATGAATGGATAAACAAAATGTGGTATATGCATGCAGTGAGTATTATTGAGCCTTAAAAAGGAGAAAAATTCTGACACAGGCTACATTGTGCATGACCTTGAGAATACTATGCTAAGTGAAATAAGGCAGTCACAAAGGAACAGATATTGTAGGGTTGCATTTATGCAAGGTACCTGGAGTAGCCAAATTCATAGAGACAGAAAGTATAAAAGTAGCTGCCAGAGGCTGGGGTGAGGGGCAAGGCAAGTTCATGTTTAATGGGGATGGAGTTTCATCTCCGGAAGCTGAAGATGGATGGTGGGGCTGGTTGTCCAACCATGTGGATGTGCTCATGCCATTGAATTGGGCACTTACAAATGGTTAATGCTTGAGGTCCTGGGTTCATCCCCAGCACTCCCTCACCCACCCCCAGATCTAAATGGTAAAAAGAATTACTGAAAAAATGACGTGAAAAAGAAATACATACAAAATAATGTTAATTGTAACTTTGCTTAAATTGGAATGGCACTCATTGTTACATTTAAATTACATCTTAATAAATATAATCAGAACAATCATAATGTGGAAAAATTGCTATAGTCATTTCTAATTTTTCTACTGATCCACTAGTAGACCAATAGGGTTTGCAGACTGTCTATGATCTACATTGTATTTTGAAAGTAAAACAGACTTTTGAGAAAAATACAGAGTGAATTTGACACAACATGCAGATTTAGGCAAATCGCTCCATAATCAGGATGCAGAACAATTTGTCATGCAAGACTCTCCCTTGGCTGATGCCCTCCCTGCACCCTCACCCCCCAGCAACCCTGGAAACCTTGGCAACCATCGCTGTCATGTTGTCCTTTTGAGAACACGTGGAATCATGCATATGAAGCCCTTTGAGACTGGCTTCTTTCACTCAGCACAATGCTGTTGAGATCCATGTGAAAATAGTTCTTTGCCTTGCAGTATTCCATTCCAAGGATCTACCAGTTGGTTTACCCACTTGCTGCTGAGGAGCATTTGAGTGTTTACAGTTCCTGAATGTTAAAAATAGAGCTGAGGTAAACATCTCCACAGGGCTGTTTGTGTGAATACACATTTCCCTTTTCTAGGGTAGAAGTGATGGTCCCCTTGAGGGGTGTTATTTTGCACCATCACCCAGGAAATCCTCTGCATCAGAGGACAATGTCAGATTGCAAAGGAAACCTGAAAACCACTCAAAGGTTTCTCTCTTCATCTTTCAGTCATCAACTGGCCCAGAACTCCAAAAATCCATCCACTACTTTTTCTATAATTATATCAGAATCGTAGTCAGTCTTCTCACGTGAAAGGCAAAACACAGTTATTTGTTACCAGCAAAATGGCCTGTGGGGATCAGAGAAGGCTCCCTTCTGTGGTCCTCAGTCCCCAGAAGCTCCCAGGATCCTGGTGATATCAAGACTGAAATGTTCTGACCCAGCAGTTCCTCCTCGAGGCCCGTGTCTTACTGAAGCTCTTGTAGCAAATATGAGGACACTGCTTGGGCGTGTTTGAAGAACAAACTCTTCCAAAATTATCCAAATGTCCACACACTGGACCACAGGAAGTCTCTGTGACTGACTCAGATGTATCCCCAGGATGTCTGGCTGTGGCGGACACTTTGGATTGGTTGATCCAGTACCAGTGGCCAACTCTCACCTCAGGCGTCCACGTAGGACATGAATCTGGCCAATGCTCTGTTAGGTGGAAATCTACTGGGGGTGGATGGATGGGTTGGGGGGGGGGGATTTTTCTTTCTTAATAAAAGGGAACTAACATTTCCTTTTTATTTTCTGCCCCTTTGAGTCTTCAGTGTGGGCTAACTAGTCAGAGTGATGGCCACTTTGTGACCACAAGGTGACAAGCAGGCGGACAAATGCCAGCAGACCCAGGATGACAGAGAAGGGACAGAGAGGGGTTCCCAACAGGACCTCTGAAGAGCTGAAAGCATGCCACAGCCACTGCCTAGCAAGTGCACTATGAGAAAAAAACAAAACAAAACAAAACAAGCAAACCTGTGTGTAGCTTGCTCCGTGTTTTCTATTACTTGCAGCTAAAAACATTCTAAATAAGTGTCAAGCGGAAAATATCAAACTGAAGAGCAATGTGTAAGTTCTTAGTTATGTCTGTATACATATTGTTATAGGCACACTGAAACACTGGAGGAGGAAAGATTGCTAACAAAGTATTGAGTACAACTTATCATTTTTTTTGGAGGGGGTACAGGGATTAAACTTGGGCACTTAACCACTGAGCCACATCCCCAGCCCTTTTTTATATTTTATTTAGAATCTTGCTGAGTTGCTTAGGGCCTCGATAAGTTGCTGAGGCTAGCTTTGAACTTGCAATCCTCCTGCCTCAGCCTCCTGAGTGGCTAACATTACAGGCCAGTGCCACCCTGCCCAGCTACATCTTGTTATTTTTAATCCTCTTTCTCGAAGGTGGGTATTTTGTGTTAAACACATTCACAAGTGAGCTCACTGAATTTCAAGGGGTTAAGTAACATTTCAAATTGTACAACTAGCAGAAAAGTAGCTTGGTACTCTGAGCCAGGTCTGTCCCTAGACACAGAGCTCTGGCCAACACCTGGGATCATCACGGTGCCTGTCCGCCACACTGACCCCCAGCAGCTTCCAGCACAATTATTTCTAGGGAGTGGGATGAGGGGTCAGACTGGTGATGAGGAGTCTTTATACAGTTATTTAGCAAGTATAATTTCGAATGAGTATTATTTTTGTTCTCAAAACACCAATCCAGAAAAATTGGTAGAGTAAGACTGGAGCTAGGTGCTATGCTAGGAATATGATTTTTTTTTTCTTCCAGATTTGGAAGAGTCTGGGTCTCCATTCAGTCAGATCACACACGTGTTCTGGAAGCCCATTTATCTGAAAGAACCTGGCTAAGGAGATCACGAAATTGGCATTATGTTAGTATGTGACCTATGCCCCAGATAAGATCTCTGCCAATCTACCAGCCTTAACCGTGGGGGAGTCAGGCTCTGCACTGTCCCAGTGAGGAATCCCTTCGTCTTCTTGAATAAGAGGCTTTGATGGGTCATTCTTTATTAGCCGGATCTCACCCCACTCCCATTACTATATGGTTGCATCTAAGGATCTCGGAAGAGGGGAGCTCGGGAAGGGAAGCGGCCTGGGTTTCTGCGCAGCCCAGTTCTATTTACAGCGTGCATGTGGCGCTTTGGCAGCTGTTGCCACCAGGGAGGCCAAGAGGTTTCCTTGAGGGCTTGTCCAGTCATTTCTGTCACGTGGGTTGGGGCCCTTTGCCTTAAAGGTCCTGGCACGGCCACCGCGGGTTCCGCATCAGCTTCCACACTGCAGAGCCGCAGCCCCTCGGGGTAAGCCAGGGACCGCAGGGAGGAAGGTGGGAAGCATCCTTGGCCACCATGACGGACAGAAGCCCCTTCGAAACCGACATGCTCACCCTGACCCGCTACGTTATGGAAAGGGGGCGGCAGGCCAAAGGCACCGGGGAGCTCACCCAGCTGCTGAACTCCATGCTCACCGCCATCAAGGCCATCTCCTCCGCCGTGCGCAAGGCCGGCCTGGCCCACCTGTGAGTCGGGGCGCATGCGCGGAGCGGGCCAGTGGGTGCCGTCCTGCAGGTGCCTGGGCTAGAAATCGGGTCTTGCTTGCTTTCTGTGCCCCAGAAGGAAGTTGTGTATCAAATTGCATGCTTTGTTAAAGGAGGCTTTAAAGTGTTTCAAGAAAGGAACGAAGGACTCTGAGGCCCTGCAGGGAAAAATAGATAAAAATCTCTCCAGTTACTACTTACAACAATAACGCAGGCAGCGGCTTGCTGCAGAGCATATTGAATTCTCAGGACTTGTGTCAGCAGAAGGGGATTCTCACAGGCAGCCTGAAACAGCTCTCCACGTCATTTGCAGATCTGAGGGTTTGTCATGACCCTGGTGGATGGCCAGGAGTAGAAATCATTCACAAAATAGAAAACTGCACAGCTCCCCGTCCTTTACCTCTCCTCTCACCATAGAAGGAGTCTTTGCAGGCGATGTTTTCAAATGTCTTCTCTGTGACTCTCTGTCTTTGTCTCCACTTGGCGTGCAGGAAGGTGGGGGGGGGTGCTTGGCCTGGGAGGTGACTGAGGGGTTCTCTTTCCTTGGTTCTTGCTAAGGATTTTTCCAAGTGCAGAATGAGGCCAAGTTCATGCTAAGGCTGCTGAGGGTCATGGCCAAATGTCCAATGCAAATCTTTGATGAAAAGAAACCATCTTTTGTTGGGGCTTCGCTTTCTTTGTCATGATTCCAGGAGAGGTCCTCTTAGAAGTTGAGGGACCTGCTTTTTTGGGGGGTGAGAGCAAACCCCAAATGAAAAGCTAACAAAGTCTAATTATTTCAAATAGTTCTTCTTAATAATGTAGCAATTTTAAGATGAAAAAAGTGTGGTAACGTAGTGGCACCCCCTCTTCCACAAAAAGTCTTACTGGGTTTCTCGAGAAATCTTCACCATGGCTGATTTTAGAACTGTCAGCAAAAGAATCTCCACAAAAGAGTTCAATGTAGATTAACTTCCTATTTTTGTGTTGCCCTGTTTTAGTTGGCCACTGGCCAGGAGAAGAAATCAGCACTCCAGGTGCTGGACACCCCCTTACTAGTTTTTCACAAACACGTGTCCAGTATAATAGTTTGTAGAAATGTGTAAGCAAGGCCCCTGGCCTTGAGCTTCACTTCACAGAGATGACTACATTTCTAAGATAAGATAAGTTACTAGTTGGGCTCCATGGTAACAGCTGGCAGGGGAGGGAAGAAAGGGGAGGAGAAGCTCTCCCCTTCTCAGGTGCTATCCTTGAAGGGTTAACTTGCCCAGAGCAGTGAAAGAAAAAGCTACTTTTATGTGAACTTCTGCAGACTGTGAACTTGTGAGTCCCTCCCCTTACATGCTGGGTATAAAATCTGAACTTGGGGTTCAGGGGATTGATTGATTACAGCAAAAGCTGTGCCCTCTGAACCTGGCTGCAGCCAAATAAAACTGTTTCCTGCTATCTTCGGTACCTTGCCTCGTCTGTCCCTACAACAATAGCATTATATTACAAGATGTAATTATGATAAGATTATAACAGACTTTATTTATGTAAGGATTTGGGACCCAGTAATGGGACCCTACTTAAAGTAACATTAGGATCCATTTGTTTTCCCCTGTGAGTCACTATAACTGCATTATCATCTCACTTGGCAATAATGGCCAACTTCTTCCTCTAAAGGCCTTCTCAAACGTGAGGTCCCCTGTCCTGCTACTGCCAGGTGATGGGCCCTCCTGAATGACACTGGATAGCACCTTTGTCTCTCCCCACACACAAGCCCTGCTTGCTATACTCAAGCGATGCCCTCAGTGACACCCCACCTCAGTGACACTATTTGTCCACACTAGCGGGGTTCCTCCTCACTGCAGGACTCTACCGGTCTGAGGCTGCCTTGGCTGAGTTCTTATTTATCTGCTTGCTGGTAGTTTAGTGTCAAGACAAACTGGTCCTAGGAACTGGAGAATCAGGATGATTATTTAACTTGGCTTTTGCTACCATGTGATCATAGGCAATGGTTTTCTCTTGTTGGAACTCAGTTTCTTCATTTGTAAAATGGAGAGGATACTAATTGCCCCTAACTCATAGGCTTGTGATAAGGGTTGGTAGGTCCATGTGCTGAAGATTTCTACAGTGCCAGCCCCATAATAAATGCTCCTTAAACGCTCCAGTTGTTATTAGCAGGTTGCAAGTGCAGACCTGGAGAAATTTGCCAGCTAGCCTATGTAGCCAATTGACCACTAGGTGGCAGGCGCAGCCCTAGGAAAAGTGTCAGGGTTCCATGATTTTTTTGCTGCTGTGACCAAGGGCCTGGGTCCCTACAATGGCAGCATCTCAGAGGACCTAAAGCAGAAACCTTACCCCCTGTTAGAAGAGCAGCCACACTAATGCCTGTAAGACTGGGCCACGTTCCTTCCACTGTCCCACTCAGGGGAACTCAAGCCCCTCATTCCTTTACTTCCCCCTTGGGAAGACATTTCTAGGCACAGGATCCATCAATGCAATTGATAAGTTATTAGAGGTTATTATTTTTCCCCTTTATATTTTCTCCTCTCTTTTCTATGGAAAGGAGGATGCTGGAGTGCTATCCTAGAAGTCTCTCCTTGATTTTTTGTGCCCACACAGTAGAACATCCCATTTAGAAGTTGTCAGTGAGCTTCAGAGCTAGTTAAAATGCTAAAAGATACTGCCCTGTGGGTTGGAGGGTACTGTTCATGCCTGACCTAAGTTGAAACAGGACTGGTTGTGAATTCCTCTTTCTGGAAGGAGAGGTGTTGCACAGGGCATGGAGGGAGGGTGCACAGGACAGGTTGTAAAGCACAGGACAGGCAGAGCCTGCTTCTCACCTCTGCCCACACAGGCCTTGGATGCTCCAGCTGTTCATGCAGCTCAATAGTCCATATTAAACAAGAGGATTGGGCATGTGGTCCCTTTAAATACCCATGCAAAAATCACCTATTTTGATTGTTGCTGTTATTTCTTTTGCTTGCTTTTGTCTTGAACCAGGAAGTCAGTGTTTCTGGTCAGACTGCCAGCTGCCTTATCATAGCAAACATCCAGTGATGAGTGGTGGCGTGGGGGGGGGGGCGTGGAAGGGAGAGAGGTTGTCAGTCAGGCAGGAGGGTGGGTGATGCGTTTGTCCCTGGCTTAGGGTAATCAGTGGTTCTCAACTCTGCTGCCTCTTAGGACCACCTGAGGATTTTTTTCACACATAAATGGAATTAAAGTAGGGATGAGAAGAAACATTGCTTTCTTGCCATCCTTTCTCTATAACTTGGGGAACGTAATTTGAGCATCTCCTCTGTGCTGAGCACGGCGGAAAACCAGAGAGCAAGGCACGGTTCTTGTCCCAGCAGATAATCCAGCAGGGAGGGTGTCCCAGGAACAGACTGAGCTGCTGTGGGAGAATGACAGGATATGTCATTGTATGGTGAGGACTCGTCAGAGAACCAGGAGGCCACCTGGAGGGTGTCAGGAGGCTGGGCAGTAGGCATTGTCATGTGGCTCGCACCAGGAGCAGAGATGAAAGGGCAGAGGCTTGCTGGGGCTGAGGCTACAGGACATTTGAGGCTGGTGGAAGGCCAGCAATCCATGCAGAATGTGACTCACTGCAGTGGTGGGTGGGTGGCCAGACTAAGAACAGCTGCCATCCAAACAGAGAAAAAAAATCCCTTCTAAATTAATTAAACTAATGCTAGATGGTGGTCAGGGCTAAGGAGAGGAAGAAATCAATAAAGATGTTGGGGTTGGGAGTTGCTGGTTTAGCTGGTGGTCAGGGAAAGCCTCGCTGAGAAATGAGCTGTGGGTCAAGCTGGACCTGGATGAGAGCCATGTGGCTCCTGGAGGGCTATGCTCATGTGGGGGGCGGGGGGGGGGGTGGGCAGCCAGGCCACTTGTCAGTTGGCCAGGGCAGCTGCATGCCTGGTGGGTTCCAGAGGAGGCAGAGACTGGCTGAAAGGAGACAAGAGGGACAGGAGGCCACGCCAGTGTGGGAACAGATCTTCTGTGTGCCTGACTCTCCCATGGGCTCTTGTCTTTGCCTTTGGGTGAGGGGAGTGATGTGCCTGGCATTTCAGAAAGACTTCTTTTGCTTAGAGGGGAGAGGGCAGGAGTAGGGAGAGCTTTGCCTTTTAATACTCTAAAACCAAAGCCCTGAGATAGACTTTCTTTTCTTTTCTTTTTTGGTGGCGCTGGGATGGAATTGTGAGCCTCCTACCTGCTAGGCAAGTGCTCTACCACTGAGCTACCCCACAGGGCCCCTAGATAGATTTTTATAGTAGTGATCTTTCTTGTAGTGCTTGGGATAGTCGTGGAGAAGCAAATTAAATTAAGCAAGTCTGTCCCCAAATTTCCTCCTTAGTTCAAGAAGCAACCACAGGGCCATTTTATTTCAACCCAGGAGGAGCTGGTGGAGGATCACCCCAAGTCGTGGAGTTTCAGTGCCGGAAGCCAAGCCCTGACTTCTTGGAGGCCTGGAGTATGGCACTGTGCCTGACTCTGGAGCTCCCCCATCCTCCCCACCCCCTGGTGCTGAGCCTAGGTTGTCTCCTGGGGAGACCAAGGAAATATGACCATGTCCCCAAGATGCAAAGGAAGCAAGGCTGAGAGGTGCTGCCATGAGGGGTCGTGTGCTCCTGAGTGTGTAGGACCTGAGGCCGCAGAGATGCGAGGAAGTGGCGGCGCGCTGGCTCTGGCTGGGGGGTTCTTTGCTGCCATCCGGGCTCCCCCAGTGACCTCAGTCGGCCTCTTGTCCTCTTAGGTACGGCATCGCAGGCAGCGTGAATGTGACTGGAGACGAGGTGAAGAAGCTGGACGTGTTGTCCAACTCCCTGGTGATCAACATGCTTCAGTCGTCCTACAGCACGTGCGTCCTGGTCTCGGAGGAGAATAAGGACGCCATCATCACGGCCAAGGAGAGGCGGGTGCGTGGGGCTGGGCACTGGGCCCTGCTGACCAGTAGAGGGCGCCGCTGGGCGGGAGGCTGGGGCTTCTCCCGCCTCTTCAGTTGCAGGGATTTTCTTCTATTTCTTAGAAATTGTTTAGCAGAATTAAGGTTGCATGTTGCTTTTTTTTTTTTCTTTCCTCTTTCTTTCGTGGTGCTGGATATTGAACCCAGGGCCTCAGGCATGTCAGGCAAGTGCTCTACCACGGAGCCACATCCCCAGCCCTTGGAAATCCTAGGCTGCCTGGTGAAATAAGCCTCCGTAATAGGGCTGTGAGGTAAATCAGAGTGATTTCCTGATGTGCCTTAGCGGGGGTGGGGGTGGGGGGGTGCCATTGAAGAATACCAGTGACAGCAAGGTACCCCTGGGGACTTGAACTTGCAGAGTCCAGTAAAAAGCAGAGGTTACTTTGGGGGAAGTTTTCTTCCTTCTGGGAAGCGCTGTACAGTACAGCCTGTGGTTCCTCCTGTCCTTGCTTCTCCTCTCTACCCTCAACCCCACGATTCCTCATAGGGTGGTGGTTTCAGCAGAGATGTTTTAGTGCCTGACAAACTATTAGACTAACCCAGAAAATAAGTCATACAGACCCTGTGCTCTCGCCTTAATGTGATGGTACGGTTGGTTAGCACAGGGCCTGGCTGGAGACGGTCTGGGTCACTTAGTTCACATTTATTAGACAGTGAGGTTTTCTCGTGGCTAAAAATCTCAACCAATGCTCTGCTTCCATGTAGTAATATAAGATAGATGCTGGGACTATTGGCCCTGGTTTTATACATTAGGCACTGGTAATGAGAGGCTGTTTCTTTATGATGAGCAGGAAGGACAGAATATAGATCAGATAAGGAAAGCCAAATTTATTAAACACTGCATGCCAGGTATTGTACAGTTATGTGCAACTTTTGCTTTTGTCTCACATAATTTAAGCTCACACCTATTATTTGTAATATTCAATATCAATGAATATAACCTTTGTTTTACTCTCCAGTCTAATCTGCCATTGTCTTCCCCAGTTGGCTTGAGCTCCATGGGTCTACACGCTAGTTCTGGAAAGTTCTACATGCCTGCTGTCCAGGCCAGGAGCACTTGCTGATCTCTGTCTTCCATGTGCCTGTATTTCTTCATTGAATATTCCTCATGAAATGTCGTCTCCTTGCACACTCTATAACCCTGACCCTGCTTAGATTTTCTTTAGAACACTTACCACACCTGTTAGTCAACCACAATACATGGCAAGAACAACTTAGAGGAGTAGAAGTTTATTTTGGCTCATGGTTTCAGAGGTTCAGTCCAAGGTCAGATGAATCCATTGCTGTGTGTAGAACATTAATGGCAGAAGGGCCTGGTGAAGGAAAGCTGCTCAATTGATGGTGGCCAGGCAGGGCGGGGGGGGGGGCAGAGAGAGAGAGAGAGAGAGAGGGAGGGAGAGAGGGGGAGGGAGAGAGAGGGAGGGAGAGAGAGAGACACCAGAGGACAAGATTTGATCCTCAAGGGCACATTCCCAGTAAAGGACTACCTCTAGCCACACCCCACCTACCTACAGTTATCACCCAGTAGCCCATTCAAATTATTAATCCATCAAGTGGAATAACCTGCTTATGAGGCTATAGTTCTCATAATCAAATCATTTCACCTCTGAACATTCCTGCATTCGCACATGATCTTTTTGAGGGATACTTTGTGTCCAAACCATAATACCCCCATGAATGTGTGTAAAAAGGTTCTGTTTTCCACTGGAATGTGGGGAACACAGGGCACGAAATGGTGCCTGCTGCTGATCCTGCCCCCAAACCCCCTGCCTTGGATGTTTTCAGCAAATATCTCTTGAGTGTGTGAGTAAGTGGGAGAAGCAGGATCACTCCCAGGGAGGCCAGAGGAGTTCCAGGCTTATGAATCGTCCTTGTCTCCTCTCCCTGTGGCTGAACAAGAAAAGAAAAAGAAGGAAAGCTCTTATGAAGTTAGGACACTACTCATTAGAAAGGCAGGGAATTTCATCTGACTGGAGGGAGAAATGACTCCTATTTTATTTGATGTTTTGTGACTGATGTTCAATTAGCCAGAGACCCAAACCTGTCACTAAGGGCTCTCGGTGCTGTGCACCTGGGAGGTCTGTACGACATATGGAGGGCTCTCCTTGTATGGAATGTTGACTGGGGCCACTGTGACGGCAGAATGGGGGACCCTGGCTCTCACTTGCTCGTTCTATCTTCTGGTCTTTACCTGGGACAGGTGCACTGTATGCATTTTTATTCTCCTGATGGATCTGGGCCTATCGACCAGTAAGACAGACCCAGAGGCTATGGGAATGTTGTTTGGAGATTTTTTCTGAACTCTTTTGTCAAAAATGATGCCAGATAAACAAAACAGAAAGAGAGACCCGGAAAGTGTGATCCCAGAACTGCCCCTTTTGTGGACATGAGTGGAGATGGCCCTGGGAAACCAGGCAGCAGGTCGTGTTCTGCTCTTCTCTTGCAAGGGGCAGTTTCAAACCTGGATTCCTGTCACATCATAGCCACCTCTTAGACCTGGGGACCCAGATGGGAGGGGAGGGCAAGCTAGGAGCAAGCAGAAAGAGAGCCATTTGGGGTGGGTGGGCTGTCCTGTGCTGTGTGCCCCCTAAATCTGTGTAGGTCAGAGTTGGCAGGAGCTGTGGGAGTCACGCAGGTCCCCTCTGTCCTCCACAAGTAATGGCATCTTTGATGAGGATACGCCCGTGGCTCTCCATCTCTTTTTGGTGTAGACTCGTCTGCCACACCCAGGCCTGACTTAGAGGCCTGGAGCTGGTGGGACATGCTGATGGGGGGCTCTTCCCTCTGTGATTTAGGGGAAGTACGTCGTCTGCTTTGACCCCCTGGATGGATCTTCCAACATCGACTGCCTGGCCTCCATCGGGACCATATTTGCCATCTATAGAAAGGTGAGTAGATGGCTGACTTCTCCTGCCTCCTCCCTGGGGCGGTTTCCAGAAGGTTCCTGGCTGAGAGCTTTGAGTCTGGAGTCTTAACTTTCATCTCCCCACTAACCAGACACACCGTTGAAGGCACACGGGGAGCTCTCTCTGCCTGAGGCTCCTCACATGGCTCTTCTTCTGCCTCCCTCCCAGCATTCCTGGGAGTCACCTTGCTCTGAAGGTCTGGGTGGAACACAAATGTCAGATGTGGTGCATTTGATGGCCTGTTATCCAAATGCCTTGGACCAGAAGTGTTTCAGATTTCAGACTTGTTTTTTTAGATTCTGGAATATTTGCGTTTGTATAAGGAGGTATTTTGGGGATGAGACCCCAATCTGAACACAAAGTTTCCTTCTGCTTCATGTACGCCCTGTACACAGGGCCTCAATGTAATCATGCACAGGGCTTTTGCGTACTGTTTTGGTTGAGGCCTGTCATGGGAGTTCAGGTATGCAATTTTCCACACATGATATCTTGTTGGCCCTCAAAATGTTTCACATTTTGGAGGATTTTAGATTTTAGACTTTTGGATAAGAGATGCTCACCATGTTAGGTTCGAGGTGCACCCTCTCTTTCTTCTTTGTGCATCCCAACCCTACTGTATTAGTTTTCTGTCATTATCCTGACAATATACCACATATTTAGAGACTTAAAACTTCTCCCATTACTTGTCTCCCAGCTCTGTGGACCAGAAGTTGAGCAGGCTTGGCCGTGTTCTCTGCTTAGGGTCTGGTAAATCCAAAATCAAGGTGACAGCCAGTCTGACCTTTTACTACGAGGCTGGGGACTAGGGGTGGGGAGTATTTGCTTCAGACTCCTTTAGGCTATGGAAGGAATTGGGTTCCATTCTGTAGGATCGAGGTCTTCTCCCTCTGCAGGGCGATGGCTGGGGGTCCTTTTGAGCCCCTGGAGGCTGCCTCTGTTCTTTGGCTGGTGACCTCTTTGTTTTCAAAGCCAGCAAAGGTTGGCCAAGGCCTTGTTGCTCTCTGGAAGCCCCTCCGCCACCTTCTCCTCGTCTCCCCTGCCTCTAGCCGCAGGAAGTTATGTGCTGTTTGGGGGCCATTTCATTAGATTGTGCAAATCAAATCGGGACAACCCAGGAAAGTCTCCCTATTTTAAACCCATCTTAGATCTGCCAAGTCCTTTTTAGCTACGCAGGGCAACATATCTGCAGGTTCTGGGGATTAGGATATCTTTGGGGGCTGCTCTGCCTACCCCATAAATGTAGCAACAGAGAGGATCTCAGAGGTTGGTTTGTGACCATCCTGCATGACCAGAAACTTCACACAAGAGCACGTAATCCATATTGAGCACTTGGCGGGGCCTCACTGGGGTTCAGTTCTTGCTGTAGCCATGAAGGCTGGGCCTCGTCCCCTGCAGCACTCAGGCAGAAGGAGACCACGGGTGCTTGGGAGCATCATGGCCTTTTAGTTGGTGACCTGCCCTGGAACTGGTTCTAGAGACTTATCTCTCTGGCTGCAAACACTCATTTTCCACTTAACCATTTATGATCACACGTGTGGAGATGCCTCTGCTTTCTGTACCACCAACGTGGCACCAATTACATGATTCCCCCTCATCCTCTGGGGACACGTTCTAAGACATCTGGGGATGCCTGTAGTTGGGGGTTGTACCAAACCCTTTCTATACATAACTACAATAAAGTTTACGAGCTAGGTACAGGAAGATATTAACAACAATAATTAATAATAAGATTGATCAATATAACAATGGCAGAGTTATGTCGATGCAGTCTCTTTCTCTTGGGTTGTCTAATTGCTGTGCTTATCCTTCTTGTGGTGATGTGAGATGACCCCATGCCCATGTGACAAGAAATGAGGTGGATGGCATAAGCATTCTGACATAGGGTCAGGCTACGGCTGACCTTCCATTGGACGCCAGGAGAATGATTACCTGCTTGGGGTGAGCCTGGATCTTGGAGCCGTGATGACATTTTCAGACCACAGCTGACCGTGGGTGACTGAAACCCATGGAGAAGGGGATACTGCTGTCATGAGCTTCCCAAGGGTGTCTCTTCCAGATAGCAAGCTCGGTGGAGGATTAGCTATGGCCCAGGTCACTGGCCTGATGAGTGGGCTACAGATACTCACATTAGTGTGACCATGTGGGGTCCTGCTAATGCTTGTCCAAGGCGGGGGTGGGGTGGGTGGGCTAAGAATTTGCTTTTGGGGAGAACCCATCAAAAGTCAGCAGGAAATATACTTGGGCAGAATATGTGTGTGAGCCTTAGCTTTTCTGTCTGGGGAGAGTAGAACAGAAACAGGAGTGTGTCGTTCTCTAAGGGCTTGAGAGACAGAATGGAGGACGAGACTGCAGGGGGCTTTGCTTTCCCTGTTGGTCTCTGTCTCTCTTTCTTATGGAGAGGGAGAAGGAGACTTTTGCTGGGGAGACAGGAGAGAATGACACAGGTACTTTGATGTCTGGGAAAGCTGAAGGGTTAAGCCAAACTGAAGTGAGGAGAGAAGATTGTTTCCAAAAATCAAGAAGCGGTGTCATGTCCATGCAATCCTGAAGAAAGACGCTGGTGGTATCTTTGGGTGGCTTTGAACCTCAGTGTCCTTTTCGGCTGACTCCCTGAGGCCCAGGCTGAGCTCCTCTCTGGGGCTCTCAGCCCTGGGCTGGTCCTCACCTCTGCTTGGGAGGCAGGTGCAGATATCATTGCCACTTTTTGACTGAGGCAAAGTAGGAGCACAGAGAAGGTAATTGGTTTGGCTAAACGCACACCAAATGACGGCACGGGAGCTGAAGTGGCTGGCTTCCCTCTGACTCCCTCCTTGAAGCTTTTAATCTCTTCCTAAGGCCAACTGGTCTGAAAACAAAGAGGAATGTTCTTATCACAGTATAGGCTACCAACCCCTGAGTTTAGGCGAACTTGAGCAGAGATTTCTGCCTTCAAATTTAAATAAAGCACAGGCTTTACAGGCAAGCCCAAATAACCAGGAATTCCCTCTGATAATATTTCTGAAGAAGAGTCAGATGTCAAGCACATTTATGAAAATATGCTGGCATTTTCTGAGACTCAGCACTGAATGTTTATGTCACCAAGAGCCCAGAACACCAATCTGTGTGGTCAAAAGGCTGGGTATAGAACATTCTAGTTTACAAGGCTTCTAGGTTCACCTCCACCAGCATATTCTAGCTCCATGGCTTCCTGATGTTGGACGAGTTGTCTAATTGCTCAGGTTTCCCGTCCGTCACCCTCTTGCTATCTCAGAGGGCTGGTGAGGCTGTGGAATAAGGTACTGCCCAGAACCAGAGCTCAGTGGTCTTGGTTGTCATTATGGTTTAGAATCATGGCTCAGGACAGTGCAGAAGGCTGTGGCCTTAGCATCCTGGAGGGCTGTTCTTGGCAGAATGCAGACACCTATGCTTGGAAGTCAGGAAGAAAGCAGGTGGAGAATGCTTTGCTAGATGGCTGTTGGCTATCATTTAATAGAGTGGCTCAGCGGGAACTGGGCACCAACCTGGCGGCTCATTTCCTCCGGATACACTTGCTGGAAATTGTTACTCAACCAGGCCTGTTATCCTGCTGCACAGATGATTTCTGCAAAGGATAAAGTTTATTCATGAGGTGGCTGAGCGTGTGGAGACAGGAGGGCAAGTTTCAAATCTGCCTCCCCAGGGAGGGGACTTGGGGATGTTCACGGGTGGAGGGAATTGGAGGTCAGCAGAGAGCAGGTGAGGCAGGTTCTCAGGTTCCCACGTGAGCATGCGCTTCTGCTGTTGCTCTGAGAGATCAGAAGCCTGGATCCCCGGTGGAGGGTGCCCTCAGGTGACAACAAGATGGTACGTTTCATTTCTCTCTTCTCCAGACCACAGAGGGGGAGCCTTCAGAAAAGGACGCCCTGCAGCCTGGCCGCAACATCGTGGCCGCGGGCTACGCGCTCTACGGCAGCGCCACTCTGGTGGCACTTTCCACGGGGCAAGGTGTGGACCTCTTCATGCTGGACCCTGTGAGTACCAAACACCAAGGTCTCTGTGTGTGGGGACATCATGGGCCTGTCTTTGAATTCCCGTCCCCTGGGAGAATTCCCTGGTCTTTCCTGATCCTTGTTCTTGGGCTCAAGAGCCTGGTTTGGAGATCCAAGAGCACCATGAAAAGCAGTAAGGACCCCTGTGCACGCCAAGCATCCGTTGGGGGTCCTGTAGAATCAGGTGGATCAACTCCCCCGAGGAGCTTCCTTTCTTCTTCTTCTTTTTGTTATTAATTTATTTCAAGCTGATTCATAAAAACATACAAGTTGTACATGCTTGTGGGGCACCGTGGTATTTCGTGTTGTGTTGAAATCAGATTGAACACATCTTTTTCCCCAAGTATGGATCATTTTTTTCCCTTTTTTTTAAAGAAAGAGAGAGAGAGAGAGAGAGAGAGAGAGAGAGAGAATTTTTTAATATTTATTTTCAGTTTTTGGTGGACACAACATCTTTATTTTATTTTTTATGTGGTGCTGAGGATCGAACCCAGCGCCCAGCACATGCCAGGCGAGCGTGCTACCACTGAGCCACGTCCCCAGCCCCTGGATTATTTCTTTATGATGAGAGCATTCAAGCTCCGTTTGTCTGGCTTTTCCAAAGGAGTTTATTTTCCAAAAGTGCGTTCACCCTCCGGTTCCTGGGACACTGTCCCTGAGGACCAAGTTTCCAGACTGAGTCATGGATTCTTGGATGGCACCGTCCAACAGAAGGCTCTGGTGATGGGTGGACTCTGTCACCTGAGCTGCCCAGGACAGGTGCCACCAGCTTCCTGTAACTGCTGACTCTGGAGGCGTGGCCAGGGTGACTGGGAAGTGGGATTTTTACATTTTATTTCATTTCTGTTCATATCAATAGCTACGGGTGACCAGTGGCCACTGTAGTGGGCAGCACAGGCTTGGAGGACTCTACTGATGTGCACGTGCTTCCCCGTGGTGGGAGCGACTGGTAGAATACTCTTCTATCAGGTTCTGTTCTTCTCCACACTTTGCACACTGAGAAAATGCTCAGGGACAGAAGAGGAAGAGGGGAACCTCTGGGCAGATGAACGGTGTCACAGAGCCAGCTTCACTGAGGGAAGAAATAGCTGGATACAGGAAGGAGAGCTTAAAAAATAAGGCTCAGCCTTCACAGCATGTGTACTTAAAAATGCTAAGGAGAAATTTTGCAAACCTATTTCTAAATTGTAAAACATTTTCTTTAAATTCTGGATGCTTTGCCCGTCACTTATGAACTGCTTTGCCAGATACCACCAGGTCTTGTGGAAAACAAAGCAGTTTTGACTAAAGGCCATTTCAAAGCATGCAGCATTCGCTCAGGGGAAAGTTCAGCACTTGAGTTTAATTCAGGCTTATAAGTGCTTACTGAGCATCTACTATGTCCCAAGTACTGTTCTGGGCAGCAGCGATACAGCACTGATCACACAAACACTCCGGCCCTGGTGGAGCTCTCCTGTCAGTGCGTTTGTGTGGAAGGAGGGAGCTGTCACAGTTCTGAACAGAATAGAGTTAGCTAATAGCACAGGGTTTGCAGTGTGGAAGCCCAGTCACCTACATAAATAGACTCATTACACCAGGGCCCTTGCTGTGTCAGTTTACCAATGCCCAAATTTCCCTTTATTTTCAAAGAAGCAGGCAAAGCCTGAGAAATCCTGTGGGATACAAATATGACCGTCAGACAATAACGTTGCCTCTGGAGTAACAGCTGCAGATAGTGCCAGGGAAATGTGGGTAGTCCTGCCAAGCCATTCATGCCCACAGGTGCACATACGAGGGACCCTGCTCCTATATTAGTCTCACCCACTTCCTAGTGAGGCCCAGGGAGTGAGCGACAGCAGGTGACCTGCCCAGGGTCATGCTGGTGACCCTGGCGTCAGGAGCAGTGCTAAGCCAGACAGAACCTTGAAAAAAGTTGGCTGCAGGCAGAGCAGTCCCCAGGCGTTCTGAAGAGGTTCTGAAGGCCTCGGAGGCACGTTTGCCTCGGGATCTGACTGGGGGCCTCGGAGCCTCCACCAGAGCCTCCACCAGAGCCTCTGCTCTCTGCCTCCAGTCACAACAGAAGGCGCAGCTTGGATAGGGAAGCTTGTCTACGTGTCAGAAGGAGAGACAAACAGCACCGTAATCTTTCCCCATCTCTCTTTATTAGCCTGAAACCTTTCGGGTCACATCATCCTGCTAGTAGTGAAACTCGAAAGCAGTTTCCATTCTTGCATTATAATCATCCACAATCGTGGGGCTCATCTGGACATAATCACGCACGTGTGGAATGTAATGTGCTCCAGCACCTCTCCTTTCCTTCTCCTCTACCCTCCCCCTGTTCCCCGTCCTCTCCTGGTCTTCCTTCTATTTATTGATTGATTTTTAAAACGGGTGCTCTATAGATGCACACCAAGGTGGAATTCACTGTGGATTATTCATAAATGCCCATAACATAACTTGGTCAATTCACTCCACAGATCCCCCCTTTCCATTCCTCTTCCCAGCCCCTCCACCCCCTTCCTCTACTCCACGGATCTCCCTTCTCTTTCATGGGCTCCTCCTCAGGCACTTTCTCCCTTATTTTGCTATAGTTTCTGTATATGAGAGAAAACATTCAACCTCTGACTTTCTGATGAGTCTGGCTTATTTCACTTAGCGTGGTATTTTCCAGTTCTAGCCATTTACCAGCAAATGCCATCGTTTCATTTTTCTTCATGGCTGAGTAAGATTTCGTTGTGTATTATACCACAGTTTCTTCGTCCATTCACCCGAGGCACCTGGGCTGGTCCCTTGACTTGGCTACAGTGAACTGCACTGCTATAAACGTTGATGTGCCCGCATCTCCATAGTGTGTTGACTTTTAGTTCTCTAAAAGTGACGTTTAAGCAAAATCCTGCTGTAGGAAGTTTTGGGACTGTTAGGGTGTGAACTTGAAGGAGCTGTGGAGAGTGTCAGCAGTGACTGAGGTAGGAACCTGAGGGGACAGGATTCCCTCCTGGGTCAGCCAGAGCCTGACTGATGGGGGGGGGGCGGTTTGCAGGGCTGGCGATTTAATTGTGTTGGAGGACCCAGGTTGCTCAGGCACAGAGGGACAACGGCATTTTAACCAGACTCTCAATTGTGGGTCTAAACTGCACATCAGGGCATTCATTTAAAAATCACCCTGTGTCGGGGTGACAAGGACCTGGTGCCCTGCTGTCAGGAGCTCTCGTGTCTCGGTGCCTCTGAGGCCATGTGAGTAATTGGTTGTGGTGAGGCTTCACAAACACATCTGCCCCACACTAGGGAACAACACTGCAGAGACCTGAGAGTCCCCAGCCCCAGGCCCAGGGGCAGAGAAGCAAGTTCACCTGCTACAGCACTTGTTCTGCTCCTCCCCTGACTAATGAACATCATGGTTTGGAGAAAAAATTGTGTCTACTGAGCTCTTTGCAGATAAGCAAGAGAGAAAACAACCCAGCCTCATCAGGTGGCTCAGTGTGGCCTTGTCTCTCTATTCTAGGAATGAAGATGATGTTCCTTGGACATCCCTAGTCCAGTGGCCAGCTGTGGTCTACATTTCAGCTTTTCACATTCTCAGCCTCAAGATGCACCCAAATGGGCTGGTTTCCAGGCCCTGGTTTTCCTCCTAGCACCTTAGACGTGAGCGTTTAAGATGGTATCTCCATCTGGACGATCTCATTCCACAGGGATTGATGGGGGCAGAGCTAGGTGGAGCTGCCTGAGGGACCCCCTGCAGATATTGACCCCAGTGGCCACAGAGATCAGTGGGGCCATGGGCACCATCTTATTAGTAACTCTGAGGTCTCTTGGAATGTGTGCTTATCTGTTTCTTTATGCTGAGTGAACGCAGTATCTAATGGAAGGAAGGCTTTCTTCAGACAGAAGTGTTTGGGTTACCAGGAGCCTTTAATGGTTTCCAAGAGAGACTCATGAAGATGAGCAGAACGGCTAAAACACAGGTTATCACCAAGCTACACCCCTACCTGTGTCTGTAACTTCTGTCTCTCGTTGTTGGTGGCTCAAATCTTCCTGCAAACATTAAACCAGGGATGAGAACTTGGGGGTAAATGCAACGAGACTCCTAGAAAATTAGCTGATGTTAGAGACACCAAGATAAAGAGAGAAGGCCAGGGGCCATGTTCCCTTGGAATTGTTTGACCTTTTAGTCTATTACTGCTAGAGCTTCCTGGGCAGGCTCCATCTCATGGCTATTCTTTGTAGTACTCATGAAAGCACCACAGGCCAGCTCTAGTGTGCCCACAGCTGACCCCTGGGTCCTCCCAGTAGGCCCTCATCCTCTCCTGCCCCTGATGGTGGTGAGCTGCGCTGTTGTCTTCTGTTTCCTGGTATCTCTCTTCTTCCCTGATGTCTCTTATCACCTCTCTAGGCTCTTGGGGAATTTGTGCTTGTGGACAAGGATGTCAGGATTAAGAAGAAAGGAAAGATTTACAGCCTCAACGAGGGCTATGCCAAGTATTTTGACGCTGCCACCACAGAGTATGTGCAGAAGAAGAAATTCCCTGAGGTGAGTGAGGGAAGCCGAGGACCCTGGAGCAGGAAGCAGCTGTCCCAATGGGGTCCTGTTTGGATGGGGCTTTGGGGGGCCTTGGTGAAAGAGGTTGGCACCACTGTTAGTGGCTCTGGTCTGTGTGAGTCTGGTGGACTCTGCATTCTTTATAAGCAATCAGTCTCGTTTGTCGACGACATTCTCCTATTAAAGGAACACTCCTCAGTGGAGTCTCTCCAGGAGCAGTTGTTTATAAAGAAAGCAGGGCCACATTGGCAGTATTTAGAGGTTCAGGCCAGAGTCTCTTTCCAGGCATTCACTTGCTGAGCTACCACCTGTAAGTTCTGGCTATTCAGCTATCTTTGCTTTTAGACGGAATAACTACACTTGAAAGTCCCATTGGCAGGCTGTACTGGCAAAGCTTTGCCTTGAACCCAAGTCTCAGGCAGCGCTGTGCTCTCCACCTGATCACTGAGCTCTGGATGTCACCAACAACGACCAGCTGGACAGTCCATTAAGGACATCTATGGTACAGCTGTGTGCTGGAATTGAGGAACGCCCAGGCCAGGTGTGAGGCGTAGCCCAGGTTGGAAGCGGAGTGATGCCCATCTGTGGGTGGGTCCTTCCTTGCCAATCCTGGGGGGTGGGGTGGAAAAACAATGATGTGACATGTAGGCCCGGCGTCCCAGGAGGCAGATGGAATCCAAGGACAAGAGCCCAGACTTCATGGTAACAGGTAGCACTCTCTCAAGGATGCCTGTGCTGTCTCAGGTGGAGGCTTTGGGAGTTTTCTTTCTCTCTCTTTTTAATTAATTAAGCATAGTTCCCATAGGTGCAGTCTCCTGTCCTGCTCCTTTGTAGGATGTTGTTCCCTTACGCAAACCTGTCAGACGCCTTGAAGCAAAAGGAACAAGCCAGGACCTGTGAGGTTGGTGAAGTCTCAGTACTTCCACCTGGAGCCCAGTCTTGAAGATGGCTTCACAGTGGTTCCACTTGTAGGCTAAAAACTGTCCCCTCTGGAACACGTGGAGGAAGAGATCTATTTTACCACTAAATCAATGCAACTTCTGCACAAAATGAATGTTTAGGAGGATAAGTCGCAAGCTGGGGGACATTACTTACTGCTCGTGTAACTACTGGTGGGTGCATAGTCTCGCTACGTGGTGATGCTTTATAACTCAATAGGACGTGGTCTAGTCCCCAACCAGGAACCCAGGCAGTAACCACGCAAGTCCCAGAGGAAGTGCATGTGACTGGTCAGCATGAAGGGGGCTGGTGAAGAAAGAAATGCAAGTTAAAACAGCGCTGCTGCCTCACGTCTGCACATGAGAACAGCAGAGATTGGAACATTGGACAGCCTCGGGTGTGAGAAGAAAAGCCTCTTATAAATGGTCAGAGAAAGCAGGAGGTGGCAAGTTTCTCAAATGGCCGTCTCGCCATATGGTTTCAAATATTAAATATTTCTATCTTCTGACTCAGCAGTCTAATCTAAATTTCCCTTGAAATTTATCCTAAGTAGCTCATCGGTCAAAGAAATAAAAAAAAGATAAGTGTACAAAGATATGCCATCACTGCATTGTTTATGATGTTAATGAAGGAACACTGAAGCATCCTTTGGTAAGGGCTGGTTAAGGTATCATGGATGTTCACACAGTGAAATACTGTGCTACACACCTGGTCTTCATTATACAGTAAGTCCAGAGCCAGGGATGGAGCCTCGGTATAGAGAGCATGCTTAATGGCACAAGGTGCTGAACTCCACCCCTCATTCCAGACAACCCCAGCAACAAAGCCAAGCCCATCTTCATTTATTGATAGTGGAACGTGCCTACAAAATATTGAGTGAAATGTGTGGGTTACAGAACTCACTGTGATCTTACAGCATCTATGTTTATGTATTTATATACACACATGTGTATGTGTGTGAGTATGTCCATAGTTTTCAGAGATGAGCCAACTTGTTAATAGTGGTTTTGGACACAGGGAGCATAGGGTAGTTTACTTTCTTTGTGTGGTCTGACTGTGCTACGTGCAGGGATCATGTGTTATTATTGATCCTTCCATTTTGCAAAAGAAGTCTCCTTTCTCTTTTTACCTTGTTCTCATCTCCAGTTTCCTTAAGCATGAATTTCCATGGACTTGAGAATAAAGGTGGATCCTCCTGGCTCAGGATTCCCCAGGGAGATTTTTCCAGCTCTGCACATAGTCCATTATCCCAGTAGAAAGAGTCCTGGGGGATTTGGGTTCCAGCCTTTTCTAGAAACAAATTGTGCCAATAAGAACTCTTCTGTAAAGTTGGAGTCCCTAGGAGATACTTAAAATAACCAAATTAAACTTTCTGCTCTTTCAACAATTTTTCTCTTGTATCCTTTCTCACAGCCAGCCTAAATATTTTGACAAGGCTAGAAGGACACTCAAGTTCTAGAATGAAGTTGCTCTTTGCAGCTTTACAAAGCAGAGAAGGTGCCTTAAGCAGATCAGCATCTGCAGAGTTTTCCAAGAGATGCCAAGGAATAATCAGGGTCTAGCAGGCCAGCATTCTTCAAACTTTCAACTGTGATCACTCTTAAGAAATGTATTATACATCTAGAACACGTATACACATGTAAATGCACACACACGTGCATACACACACAAACACAACTCAATCAAGTTAAGTTTCCTGTTTCTCTATGACTCCTAAATATCTATTCTATTCTATTCATTCCTTTATTGCATTTATTCTATTTCCATTCTATTCTGTTCCAGTTCAACCTATTCCCTTTGTATAGGTTCCATTTTATTAGTGGATTTCCATCCAGTGTGAATAAGTGCTACCTTAGTGTCTTAGACTTTCCACCAGATCTTAAAATTAATCTAGATATTCTGAGCAGAAGCAGTAAACTAAAACAATGGGCCATATATTCCTTGGGTACAGAAGAGGTTAGCTGGAACAGATGGTGTGGCTGACATGTGCATGTGATCAGTATACTGAATAAGGGGCTCTTGTGTAGTGACAATCTAAAAAGCAGGTTGTTTTAATCTCCTTTTCCTTCTTAAAAATCTGTCTGCATGGAGTAACTCCAGGTTGCCAACTGAAAGCCCTCCCCCACACCCTGGACTCTCTGGTCACTCTTAGAAAACAGGAAGTCTGGTCATCATTTAAGTTGTAAAAATATTATCCTATAAGCCTAACATATGAATCAATATGTTGGTATAATTTAAGCATTTTGCCAGTCTTATTAAGAAAAGAAATTCTAAACAACAAAGCAAGTTAGCTAATTCCCTAATATAAATTAAGGCTCTAAAATTCTCTGGTTGTCACTTAGTATGGAGTTGTAGGTTTAATATGAATCTGGCTCTAACATAGGAATTGTTTTTTTCTGTAGATTTTGGTTTCACTTGTTTTAAAAGTTCCACAGACCCATGACCACAGATCAGTTGGATCTGACCCTGAAAGACCCGGCAGGCTAGCATCAGAAAACTTGTACGAATGCTTAATAATTCCCAAGGGCAACGCCTGAGAGTCCTGGGAGAGGTTTTTCTTATCGATGCAAAGCCAGTTTTGACCGAGGACCTAGAAGCCCTGGGAAGGCCCAATTCTGACTCTGATAAGAAGAGATTCGATGGAAGCCCAGAAATACATCCTTGGATCCGAGAAGCTCCATCTATAGATACAAGAAGAAATTCTGGCGTTAGATAAACAGAGGATGTTCTTGACACAGTGCTGGGATCCCCTAAGACTGTGGACAGAGGGCAGGGCAGTAAGGAGAGCTGTGCACCCAGGAAGCCCCGTTTGGCACTGCAACTGGTTGGAAGCCAAGGCATCTGAAGGGAACAGAAGTCAGGTGTGTGGGCTCTGGAGGCAGACCCGGGACTTCAGATCCCAACTCTGATGCTCAAGCTCTCGAATCTCATAATTGACATCAGTGATGTCCAGAACACCTTTCTGCAATGAGAGAAACATCCTGCATCCATGTTGTCCACTATAATGGCCACTGGCCACATGTGGGCTTGGAATATGGTTCATCTGACTGAAGAACCAAAATTTAATCTTTCTTAATTTTAATTATTTGAAATTTAAAATTAAGCGGGGCACAGTGGTACATGCTTCTAATCCCAGTGGCTAGGGAGGCTGAAGCAGGAGGATCCCAAGTTCAAAGCTAGTCTCACTTAAGGTCTTTAGTGAGGCCTTAAGCAACTTAGCAAAACTGGGTCTCAAAATAAAGAATAAAAAGGATTAGGGATGTAGCACAGTGGCTAAGCACCCTGAGTTCAATTCCTGCTACAAAAAATAAATAAATAAATACATAAATAAATACATAAACAAACAAACAAATAAATAAATTAAGAATAGAATAGAATAGAATAAATAAAATAAAAACATTAAATGTCTGCATGAGGCCTGCATCTACTGTATTGGATGGTGTAAACCTAGAAGGCGGCATATGAAAACATGGCCATCTGTTCTGGCCTGGTCTAGTTGCTGATCTGGAGGCTGTCCTGTTGTTTAGACCCTTTCTTCCTAATGAAGGACAGGAAGTAACTGAGTGTTAAGACCACAGGGGTCCAGCGAGTGGGGGTGGGGAGGAGCTGTGAGTCACACAGCCCGGGAGAGGTAAATACTGTAATTATTCCAGAGTCTGCGCTGTGCTCAAAAAAAGAGGAGATGCTTGATGGAACAGTGTGGTCACAGTGGAACTCTGTTTGCAGAAAAAGGATGATGGAGATAACTTTGGGAAAGAGAAACAGAGGCCGCCATGTGGCTGCTGTCTCCAAGCTTCACCAGAATCTTCCTTTTCTGTGCGCCTGTCTCCAGGCTGCGAAGCGATAGATCAGATGGATCGTGGCAGCTCCTAATTTAAAGGATTAATGTTGGCATTCAGTGAGAACCATCCACAGGAAATTCCTGACAGCGGTTCCCTTTCTGTTTTCTAATGCAGCCTTGACCCAGGACTCACTCTGGCTTGTGTTCACGTCTTCAAAGTTTGTACGTCTTTGACAAGTACTTGTTTTGAAGGCAGCTTGGCATCACTCACCATTACTACCCTGCTGAGTTGATCCCCAGCTTTGCTGGGGGGCACAAGGTGTGAGGCTGCCCTGGAGAATTGGCTGCCCCACGACACTGCCAGAGACTCCTGAGATCAAAGAAATTGTAGGTGGTGGCTGGATGGGGAGAAATAAATCCACTCGAGGGAAGGATTTAATCATATGCCCCTGCTTGGCTGTTATGTGCTTCTTTGAGCAAAATCATGATCTTTGACTTACTTCTCTCTGCACGAATGTTCCTTTCATTATACGTCAATAATGAAATTGAGGTTTACAAATACATTGTTAGAAGATGTCTTTAACAGTTTCTAGAGGCGTTTAAGATTTGTCCAGTGGAGAAAGACTGCTTGCAGGAAGTACAAAAGTTATCATTGCCATTGTTCAAGGAGGTCTGGTTCTTGGAAACCGGAAGTTTCCAAGCCGTTGTTGGAAATCCAGTCCTTCTTCAGTATCTGTGGAGTTTGATTCCAGGACCCACCTCAGATACAAAAATCCTTGGATGCTCAAGTCCCTTGTATTAAACAGCATGGTATTTACATTAACCTATGCACATCCTCCATATAGTTTACATGATCTCTAGATTACTTATGATAGCTAATATAATGTAAATGCTACGTAAATAGTTATTATGCTGTTATTGTTTAGGGAATAATGCCAAGAAAAAAGTCCATATATGTTCAGTACAGATGCAATTAAAAAAATGTTTTCCATCTGAAGTGAGTGCAACCTGTTGGTGGGGAATTGGGAATGAATAGGGCTGATGGTGCTCCTTCAGGCTAGCTGTTCAGTTAAGATTGCTGCAGGACACTTACTTTAAGTAGTCCTACATTTAATGGGTTCAATCACTGGCTGAGGTTAGCAGGGCTCTCCATGGCTAAAGTGCTCAGTCTCCCTAAGTCCTCTGCCCTAAGCTAAGGGAAGGGTGGCAGAGCTGTGCCAGCAGGACTCAGGGCCTGGGAGTGGGGCAGGCTAGTTGCAAAACCCTCTGGATCTTGTCTCTTTCTGCCTTCCAGGATGGCAGTGCTCCCTATGGGGCCAGGTATGTGGGCTCCATGGTGGCCGATGTGCACCGTACCCTGGTCTATGGAGGGATCTTCTTGTACCCAGCCAACCAGAAGAGCCCCAAGGGCAAGGTAACTCTCCTGTGTGCTGTCAGTGAACTGCTAGAGCTTGGTGCTGCTCCTGGGCTTCTGTGTCTGCGAGCCGGCAGGGGAGAGCAGCAAGCTCTGCTTCCCACTGGTGAGCTCTGAGTGTGGTAGAGGTTTGGAGAAGGGGCGGCTGGCGTGATGTGACTGGGGATTCCTACTGACCCTCACCTCAGCCTGCCTCTGGGTCATTTGCTGTGAGTCCCCTGTGTTCATGTCCCACTTCCTACAGGCCGGGTCTCATTTCTAGTGGCAGTGCCAGCTGACTTGGCGATTGTTGACCCCTTAAAGAATCTAGTGAACTCCATCAACCTGCTTCCCAGAAAAAGTACACATGATCACACACTTCACATTCACTTTTGGGGGGTTCACAGATGCCCTGAAGTCTACCCAAGAACCTTTTAGAGAGCTCCCAGGCTTCAGAATAAAAATTTTGGCTCAAACTCACTCAGTATTTCTAGGAGGGTAGCTGAAATTTTATGATACAATCTTGAAAATACATTCCCCAGTGAGAATCATGTCTTATGGTCCAAATTTATCTATAATAGAACCTTCTGTGGAAATGCTTCTGAATTTTAGCAAGTCACAGAAATCACCAGGAACTGGTCAATCACAGGAAGACGCACATTTCCCTCTGTCACACAAACAGCTGGCCACACACCTGTGTGCCATTCTGATTGGCCGTTGAGGTTGGAGTTAGTGGAATGCCAGAACTCAAAGCCATTGTAAGAAATCCAGCGTAGCACGTGAGACTGAGATTTTAATGTGCAGGTCGGTGTATTGGGCATTTTTCTTTGTGAGAGTGTTTAGTGTTTAGCTGAACTCAGAGGCACAGAGAAGTCTGCATGAGAGGTGCCCAAGGACAGAGAAGTGCGGTGGAGAGGAAGCGAGACCAAGCATCAGATGCGGAAATTCTGAAACACAGCCACTCTTGCCACATATTCAGATCCAGGAGGGAAAGCATGAAGAGTTATTACTACTGATTATTAAAATGATTCTACATGAGTCAGAAAATACCCACGCAGAATTACTCAAAGGAGTCCTGTGAGCACGTGTCATCCCCCATGTTTACCTATACCCGTTGCCCCAGGACCATGGCCATACTGGAGGGACCATTGGCTCTTTTGATTTTTTTAAATAAATTTTTTTTAGTTGTAGATGGACAGAGTAATTTTATTTTTATGTGGTGCTGAAGATTGAACCCAGGGCCTCACCTGTGCTAGGTGGGCATTCCACCACTGAGCCACAACCCCCTGACACTCCATTGGTCCTTTTTTTTTTTTTAGTACCAGGGATTGAACTCAGGGGAACTTGCCCACTGAGCCACATCCCCAGTCCTGTTTTGTATTTTTATTTAGAGATAGGGTCTCACTGAATTGCTTATCACCTTGCTTTTGCTGAGGCTGGCTTTGAACTCGTGATCCTCCTGCCTCAGCCTTCAGAGAGCTGCTGGGATTACAGGTGCATGCCACCACACCCAGCCCTACCATTGGTTCATTTTTTAAAAAAAAAAAAATTTGTTTTAGTTGCCAATGAATTTTTTACTTTATTTGTTTATGCATATGCGGTGCTGAGGATGGAACCCAGGGCTTCACACATGCTAGGCAAGTGCTCTTCCACCGAGCCACAACCCCAGTCCCCACCATTGGTTCTTGATCTCCATGTTTCATCTTTATGAGATCTTCATGTTTCTCTCAGATCACGTCCATGTGTGTGCACTCGCATGCACATGTGTTTCTTTCATGTGTGCTTGTCTCTGTGTAGCCATGTAGATTTTAATTGCTGAAAATGAGTAGACTGTGTGGCCCACAGGTCAACGTACCATGAAGTCCTGGGCATTTCTTGCTCTTAAGACTGGTCAACTACAACAGGGGCATCTGAGGACAGGGCAAAATTAACTTGGCCCCCAAACAAGTACATTACGGGCCAATGCTGGGCCTTTATTTATTTATTTTTAAGTATGTGACTCAACAGGCTAGTTGAAAGTCTGAGACTTTCTTGTCTGCACCCCAGATTTCCCCTGCCCTCAAGTCCCCAGGGCAAAGGAAAGGGGAGGAAAAAGCCAAGCTCTGCAAGCCACCAAGGTAAGAGTGTCCCTGCACAGACTGTCTGTGAGACAACATGGCCTCCAGTGTCCCTGATCAGGAACAAAACTGGCCCAGCTGGGTGCACCCACCTGCACCATGGCTTCTCCAGGTCCTGCCCAGGGCCCTCTACTCTAAGGGCAGGGACCTAAGGTAAGGGCACTGTTTGACCAAAATGGCAGCGAATGCCCTCTGAAGTCTTCACCTTCTGTCTCTTGAATGCTTGGCCCTCTAATCCTGACTAAAATACTTTGTTTCTCTCCTTTGAAGTAGTAATGATAATGATAATGATAATGATAATAATAATAGCAATAAGATCAGCACAAGACATATTTCTTAAAGTGGTTTTTTTCTTTGAAGAAAAGAATGAAGAAGAAAAAAGCTACAGAGAGCCAGGTCAACATTTTGCAAGCTGATTACAGAAATGAACTTTTTCTTCTTTTTTGTAAATTACATATTTTGCATCAATGAGGAGAAGGAAGGAGAAGATATTAGGACACTGAGTGGGGGCATGGTAGCAGGGCTTCCAGCTAGAACGTCATCCGGAATCTAGTGCAGTGTGTGTGTGTGTGTGTGTGTGTGTGTGTGTGTGTGTCTAGTGGTGGTTAGGGGTCACAACAGAATCACAGAAATGGAACAAAAGAGGACATTTGATCCAACCTCAATCAATTCAATTCCCCTTCTATTTATGGGACACAAGGTAGGAACCAGCTAATTTTCAGGGTGCCTGTGGACAGAGTAGAAGGCACTCCTTCCTTCAAATAAGTTCAGCCCCAGGTTCCTGCGCAGAACTTAGCAAGCAGGGTGCAGGCTGATTTTAACCCCCAGTTCTGTAACCAGCTGGGAACCATCACGGAGGACGGCCAGTAGCCTGCTTGGGCACTTTCTGTGCATCAGGCACTGCTGGGAATGGAGATGTCACAATGACCAACCACGGCAGAGGCCATCCTTGCCCTCAGGGTGGGCAGTGTGGGGAGCAGTCGGGTTCAGCACACCTCATTGTGATGATGGAGGTGCAGGGTGCTATCAGAGCATGAGCAACAGAATTTCCCTTAGTTCAGGGTCCAAAATAAAAGACCGTGTGAGCTCCAGTAGGCTGTCCATCTAATCTACACTCCAGATGCAGAGTTCCTGCAGTACCATCCTAGCCACTGTGATCGTCTGCAGAGAGGCCACCTTGCCCTTTCAAGTGACCTTAAAATTCATCCAAGCTGGACATCTTACCAGCTATAAGTCCTCACATGGAGAGGCTTCTAACCATGTGTGCACAATCAGTTTGCCATAGCCAGCAAGAAGTGGGCCCTAAATCTTATATCTCCAAATCAAGAGACAAGTCTCTTATAGGCACCACGGTCACCAGATAGGCAGATACACGGGTCAGCCACCTGGCTAGAGGTGAGCTACATAGAAGCTCATTGGTTTGAATTCCTCCTCAAGATTCGGGGATGTGACTTGGGATGTCTGGCCGCTTACAAAGCTTGTCTAACGTGTCTGTTTCTCCATAGCTCCGGCTCTTATATGAGTGCAATCCCGTGGCCTATATCATCGAGCAGGCAGGAGGTGTGGCAACCACAGGCACCCAGCCTGTACTGGACGTGAAGCCTGAGAGTATCCACCAACGAGTCCCCCTCATTTTGGGATCCCCAGATGATGTGCAGGAATATCTCACTTGTGTACAGAAAAACCAGGCAGGCAGGTAGTGAATCTGGCCTCATGAGCCCTCTTTTATGTGTCCTGTACCTTGCACTGAGGACCCTGTGAGTGATACTTGAAGATGGTGGTGATGAGAAAGAGGCAAACCCACATTCAGAAGAGCCACAGCCCATTGCTAAAGGCAGGGTCAGAAGTCCCAGGGCATTCTGTGGTTCATAGAGAGGGCTGAAAATAAAAACTGACCTGTGAAAGGAATGACCTTGGACTTGTCTTCTGTCATGAACAATAACAAACAGGGGTGTGATTTTAAAGTCCATCAACCCAAGTAGACAGCAGCCACTTCTGGAGGGTAAAAACTACACAGATGAGTTAAGAATTTGTCTTGGGCTGGCTGTAGTTCAGTGGTCAAGCATGTGCTTAGCATGTGGAAGTCCCTGGGTTCAATCCCCAGCAGCACCCCTCATACATGCACAACATAATTTGTCTGGATTGGCTTGAAACTTACACATAGTGTCTTCTCCTGAGGTGATTGGGACTCTAATTCCGTTCTCAGATATAAAAAATGGGAAGACATCATTGAAAAGATGTCTCTGCACCCTTAAACCCAAGGCCCTTTGAGGGGTGTTTAGCACCCAATCTATGGTGGCCTTTTAAAATTAAGTATTGTTGGGTGTTATGGTTTGGACATAAGGTGTCCCCCAAAGCGCTTGTTGATGCAGGAGTATTCAGAGGTGAAATGATTGGATTGTGAGAGCTGTAGCCTAGTCAGCCCATCCTAGTTTGAATGAGCTGACTGGGTGGTAACTGTGGGCAGGTGAATCATGGTTGGAGGAGATGGTCACTGGGGGCTGCCCTGGAGGGGTCAGCTTCCGTACAGCCCCTGCCCCTTGCCCTCTCTGCTCCCTGAACCTGCCATGAGCTGAGCAGCGATCCTCTCTGGTGCTCTCCCGCCATGATGTTTTGCCTCATCTTGGGCCCAAAGTGATGGAGTCGGCCAACTGTGGGCTGAGACCTAGGAAATGAGAAAAATAGAAATTTTCTCTTCCAAGTTGTTCTTGCCAGGTATTTTGGTCACAGCGGTGAAAAGTTGATTAATACAGTTGGTGATAGCAAAAAGATAAGAATAATTTAAATGTTCACCAGGAGGGAGACAGTTGATATTGGGAAAACCATGTAGTAACTTGAATAAATTATAAACCCACTCTAGTCTCTTATGAATATGGAAATACCTTCTGTATTTTTATACAAAGGCATTCTTGACATCAAAATATATAAATACCGAAAGGAAGAAGTATACTGGCTGGTACCCTAAGGCCTTTTAGTCCCTTCTAATCTGATGACAGTCAGTGTGTTCTTTACCCTCGGGCTTTATTTTCACCTAATGGCATCTGATCACCTCCTATGTTCTTCAAGGAAGAGAGAAAACATGAGGAAGTTATGAAGGAAAAATGGGAGACGGTGGGTGGGTTTGGATGGTGGATCTGGAAGGTGGGTCTGTGTATCCATCAGTGTTCTCCAAAGAAATGAATGGGGTGGACAGGGGACTCAGGCAGGACTTCCAGGTTACACTCACCAGGCAGAAATCCTTCCCCAGGAAACCCCAGTTTTATTCTTAAGGCCTTCAGCTGACTGGATGAAGCCTGTCACATTACCAAGAATAATGTCCTTGCTTCAAGCTAATTGATTGTACATGTTAATCACATGTATACAGTAACCTCATGGCAACCTCTAGACTGGTATTTTGCCAAAGATCTGCGCACCATAACCTGGCTAAATTGACCAAAAAAAAATTAATCCCATCACAGACTGTAAATACAAAGATGGAAAGACGGCCAAGCTGTGGTAGGTGAGAAAAACATTCTGCAAATGGCTATGGCACGGTGCCATTCTGAGCAATCAAAAAGCACAAGAAACGAAAAAAGAAAAAAAAGCTATGTCATTGAGAAGCAGAGCAGGAAGGGTCTTCTAGGTTTGTCCCCGCTGCACTGAAAGCCCTGGGGTCTTGGGACACTAACTGGTCCTGGAAACAGACGTGTTCCCAGGTCAGGCTCTGGGAGGGAATGCCTGTGCATAGAGTTTGGGTGTTCAGACCCTGAGTGCTTGTCACACGGTGTAGACATTCTTGTCTGTGCTGAAGGGGACCTTGGGCATCTGGAGTCCCACCCCCTGCCCTGGGCTTGGCAAGGCTGCTCGCTGCTGGCCCATGAGAAATCAGAAGCCATCTGCAGGAAGCCAACTATCACGTATGACCAACCATTGAGCAAGTCTTCTTGGGTGCCTTCCCTCTTCAAACCTACAGATGTTTCCAGCATGAAGAGAGACCCACAGACGTTCCTGTTCATCCTTTGCTAACCACTGACCATAAACCTGTGAATGACTTCTATGTCTGCCCTCAGAACAATGACCTTCCGTGGTTCTGCATAATCACAGAATGTTTTTTCTAGGAGTCTCATAGTTTCAGGTCTTGCATTTAAGTCTTTAGTCCATTTTGAGTGGATTTTTGTATATGGTGAAAAATAAAGTTCTAGTTTATTTCTGCATATGGATGGATATCTAGTTTCTTTCTCTTGTCCCATGTCTTAGAGGAAATGCTTTCAACTTTTCCCCATTTAGTATGATGTTCGCTGTGGGTTTGTCATGTATAACTTTTATTGTGTTGAGGTACAATCTGTCTAATTTGCTGAGAGTTTTTATCATGAAGGGATGCTGATTTTATCCAATGCTATTTTCTGCATCTGTTGAGATGATCATGATTTTTGCTCTTTGTTCAGTTAATGCAGTATATCATGTTTATTGATTTGTGTATGTTGAGCCATCCTTATGTCCTTGGTAAAAGTCCCTGTTGATCATGGTGTATAATCTTTTTGTTTTATTGTTGAATTTGGATTACTAATTTTTTTTTTTGAGAATTTTTGCATCTGTGTTAATCAGGGATATTTGTCTTAGTTTCCTTGTGTTTGTGTCTGTGTGTTCTTATATGGTTTTGGTATCAGGCTAATGCTGGCCCCTTGAATGAGTTTGGCAGGATTTCTTTTCCTTTACATTTCTGGAATAGAGTGTGAGGAAGAATTCAACAGTAAAATCACCAGGTCCTGGGTGCTGGTTTGCGGAACACTTTTTACTACTGATACGATCTCATTACTTGCTCTTGGTCTGTTTGGGATTTTTGTTCCTTCATGTTTTCATCTTAGTAGGTTGTATGTGTCCAGGAATTTACCCATTTCTTTTAGGTTTTCTAATTTGTTGGCATTTATTGGTTTATATAACTCTAATGATCCTTTATATTTCTGTGTTATCTGTTGTAATTTCATCTGATTTTACTTATTTATTTTCTATTTTTTTTCTTAGGCTGGCTAAAAGTTTGTAGATTTGATTTTTTTTTAAACCTAACTTTTCTTTTGTTGATATTTTTGGTATTTTTTAAAGTCTCAATTTCATTTCTTTTCTTTCTGACTTTTGTTCTTTCTTTCCTTCTACTAATTTTAAGTTTGGTTTGTTCCTGCTTTTCTAGTTTCTTGAGGTGCATCATTAAGACATTATTTGAAATGTTTTGGATTTTCAATGTAGGCATTTATTGCTATAAATCTTGCTTACAATACTGTTTCTGCTGTATCCATAGGTTTTGCTATATTGTGTTTCCATTCTCATTTGTTTCAAGAAAATTTTCAACTTTAAATTTTCCCCCCAGGTTAAGGAGCCTGTTGCTTAATTTACATGCATTTGTACAGTTTCTAAAGTTCTAATTATTGATTTCTAGTTTTATTCCACTGTGTTCAGAGAAGATAAATGATTTCAAGTTTTGTTGAGAGTTTTTCTTTTTTTTTTTTTTGAGGCCTAACATGTGGTTTGTCCTGAAGAATGTTCTGTGTGATAGTATGAAGATGTATTTTCTTTAGCTGTTTGGATAAAATGTTTTGTGAATGTCTGTTAGGTCAATTTGATCTATAGTATAGCTTAAATATGATTTTTAAGGGACTGGGATTGTGGCTCAGCAGTAGAGCGCTCGCCTAGCATGTGCAAGGCCCTGGGTTCAATCCTCAGCACTACATAAAAACAAAATAAAGATATTGTGTCAAACTACAACTAAAAAAATATGAATTTTTTTCCTGGAGGGCTCATATCTCTATTGTTAAAAGTGGATTGTTGAAGTCCCCAATTATTATTGTTTTGGAGTCTTTCTCTCTTTAAATCTAATAATATTTGGTGGGCCAAAATAATTATATATATATTTTTTCTGTATAATTTTATATAGTCCTCTTGCTGAATTGATCCCCTTATCATTGTCTAATGATCTTGTCTCTCTTTATGTTTTTGAATTCACATTCATTTTATGTGATGTCAGTATATCCACTTCTGCTCCTGTTTGGTTTCTACTTGTGCAGAACATCTTTTTCCTCCCTTTCTTTTCAGTCTGTGTGAGTCTTCATTGGTGATATGATTTTCAAATAGGCAACTTAGTGGGGTCTTCTTTTTTGACCAGCCAGTCTCTTTTACTTGGAGTATTTAATCCATTTAAATTCAAGATTATTATTATTGACAGGTGAGAACTTTCACTTGCCATTTTGTTATTTTCTCATTGTTTTGTGTATCTTTTGTTCCTTTATCATTGATTATTTTTGTGATTGGTGGTTTTCTGCAATGATATGATTATATTTCTCTTTCTCATTTGTGCATCTTCTCCACTACTACGGTTTATACTTTCCTGTGTTTTCCCGGTGGTATTTGTCCTTTTGCTCTTAGATGTAAAAATCCCTTCAGAATTTCTTGCAAGTTTGGTCTAGTGATGATGAACTCCTTCAGGTTTTGCTTGTCTGGGAAAGGCTTTATTTCTTCTTCACTTCTGGAGAATAGCTTTGCTCAGCATATTATTCTTGACAGTTTTTTTTTTTTCTGCCAGCAGTTTGGAATATATCATTCCACTCTCTTCTGGCTTCCAAGGTTTCTGTTGAGAAATCTGCTGTTACTCTAATGGTGATTCCTTCCATATGACTTGATGTTGGTCTCTTAGTGCTTTTAGAATTCTTACTTTGACTTTTGATAGTTTGACTACAATGTGCCTTGAAAAGGACCCTTTTACATTGAATCCAACTGAGGTTTATGAGCTTCATGGATCTGGATGTTGATGCTAGGCTTTGGATATGGTTTGAATGTTTCCCAAAGCCTCAGGTGCTGCAATTTAATCCATATCATGAGGAATGAAAGGGGTGAAAACTTAATCAACCTGTGGTGTTTAGAGACAGCAACTTTGGAAAGGATTACATGAGGTCGTTAGGATAAAGCCCTCATGTTTGAATTCTGGTGACTTCATAAGAAGAGGGAGGGAGCCCGGACACACATACATATATGCACTCCCTGCCTCTTGCCATGTGATGCCCTGGATGGCCTGACCCTGCCATCATGAGGTCCCACACCAGGTGCGGTTTGTTGATCTTGCCCTTCCAGAACTGTAAGCCAAATTAAACCTTTTCCTTATAAATTAGCTAGTCCATACTATGTGTTGTCAGCAGGAGGAAATGAAGTAACACACAAAATTGGGAAGTTTTCAGTTATTATTTTGTTAAATAGGTAATCTGCGCCTTTTCATTTTTTTGTCCTTTTTAACAACTATAATGTAAATATTTGTTAACTTAGTGGTGTCCCATAGATTTTGGAGGCTTCCTTTGTTGAATTTGCCATTCAAATTATGTAATGTTTTCCTGATTTCATTGAATTGTCTGTATATCTTCTCTTGTATTTTGATGAGTTCCCTTAATATCATTATTTTAAACTCCTTTTCATGCATTTCATGTATTTCCTTTTCTTTGGGGTCTGTTAGTGAAGAATCAGTGTATTCCTTTAGAGGTATCACTTTATGTTCCCTTTTTACACTTCTTGTGTCTCCCCCTATGTTCATATTTGCACATGGTGAACAGTTTTCTCTACTAACTTCATAGGGTGGTGTTTGTAATTGAAGACTTCCTAAGGGAGAAGGGACCTAGGACATCAAATAGGTATTGTATGCCTATTTGTGTTGATTTTGGTCCTGAGTGGGCATAGTAGTGTGGTGCCCATGATGTTCCTTAGGCTGCAGTGAGCATCAGTGGTGCCTGCAATACCTCAAAGCCAAGGCTGTGGGGTTTGTGAGATTGGTGGGCAGCTGGAGTCTGAGTCTCCTGAAGGGAGGCTGAGTTTCCCTCCGGGTGGGGATCAAGTGACTGTTTCACATGCTGAGGGTGGCCAGCTCCTGACCCATTACCTGCCACTGGGAGTAGGTCATTTGGCTGTTTTGTGGGCAGCAGGTAGGCGTGGCTTTGAGATGGCACTGGATAGCAGCAGTCTAGAGGAGGGCCAGGCTCCTTCCTGAAGCTGTGCAGTTGGGGTAAACACCCCAGCAGTTCCCTAACTGGGGCTCATGGCTTGTGAGGGCCGATGGGTTATCCAGTGGCTGAGACCTCAGGAGCTGAGGAGTTTAGGGCTTTGGTGGGGGCTGCTGTAGGTGCTGTGTTCCCCTTTTCCCTGCCATGACAAAATCTTTGTTTTGAGCTGATGCTCACCGGTGGGACCGGGCAGGTGCACCAGTAGATACAGGCACTTCTTCCTTTTTGTAAAGACCATCCCGAGACTCTGCTCCCCAGCATCTCCACTACAGCCTCACCACAGACAGCTCTCTCCCTCAGATATCAGTTGAACAGCAACTGTGTATTGTTTGTCTTGGTTCCTTCTTGTGGAAAGCTAAGTCAGCCATCTTGTTGACACCAATCTTGTGAAATGCTTTTTATTCAATAAAATATATTTTTAGTTACCAATGGACCTTTATTTTATTTATTTTTTATGTGGTGCTGAGAATCAAACCCAGTGCCTCACACATGCTAGGCAAGTGCTCTACCACTGAGCCACAACCCCAGCCCCTTGTGATGCTATCTCAATGTTATAATCAAACATTAGTATTTTTGTGTTCACCTTAAGTGGGACAGATTTCTGGGATTTCAGAAACACACTAAAGGGTTTTTATATCTGTTTCCAAATAGTGATTGCTAATAAAAGTTCCCTTTTAAATTTCAAATATAAACACCTATGGCATTTTATACCTGTTCTTGACCAGCCAATATTTATTGTTATCTGATTCTTTCCCTTCAAAGTCATAGCCAACCACCAGAACACTGTGACATAATTCTCTACTACTGCAGTTTGGATCATAATAAATGCCATATGTAGAGGTATCAAAGACTGCATTTTAAAACCTTGTAGTTATACTACTTCTAGGAAGTCAGTCTTAAAAAATAGCTCAGGACACAAAATTGCTTGAGCTAAGTGGTTCTTTTCAGTTTTAATAAAAAGTAATCATCATTGGAAAAAATTTGAAGATCTAACTATTTGGAGAAATGTCAGATACATTAAGCTACACCAGCAGAGTTATGTAGGGTTTTAAATATAAAAGTGTTTATCATTATGGAGGTATGTTAATGTGGTGTTAAGTGAAAACAACAGGCACATATTACATAATGAACAACTCTGTGAATCTACACCCCAGTATCCATATTGAATTCTGTGTATGAAGAATCAAGCTCACACTTTTGTAGGTTAAAGTCTATGTTGTCTTTTAAAAAGCCAATGGTGAGCACTCTGGGCCCAGTAGTGTGGGATGTTGTGATATTACTTTTAAGATGACGGATAAGTTGCTGCTTCTGGCCTACAAAGAAAAAAAGCCGCACTAGTGGATCTCCTTGGATTTTGGAAGGAGCTTATTCCTCATTTGGGTGTGCTACCCCAGCCCATTTGCTGAGTGACCTGAAGGTTCTGCAATAGGTCCAGGCTGCTGTGTAAGCTGCTTTGCCATTTGGACCACGTGGCCCAGCAGAAGCAATGGTGCCTGGAATGTCAGTGGCAATTATAATGCTATCTGAAACATTTGGCAGGTCCCTGTGGGTGAATCACAGCGCATATCCTTAGAATGAGTTCCTTATTGGAATAAGTTCTTGCCATCCTCTGTGGATAACTACTCTTTTTTTCTTTTCTTTCTTTCCCTTCTTTTTCCTCTCCTCCTCCTCTTCCTCCTCCTCCTCCTCCTCCTCCTCCTTTTTTTTGATAAATACTCATCCCTAAAAAAGAGTAAACACTTACCCATGGGTTATGAGGTATCATGCAACCTTAGCTGGCCACCATGAACTAGGTTTATCTGATTCACTAAGCCATGCAGCTGGGTGCACAGGGGGACTCCATCATAAATTCAAAGTGGTATGTGTGATTAGGCTAAGCAGTCCCTGAAGGAACAAGTTATGGGAAGAAGTGGCCCCAAAGCCCACGGTCTCCGCTTCTGCTACCACCACCTTCTCTTTCCCAATTTACACTTTTGGTTTCATGGAGAGTTCTCTGCTATTAGTTGGCAGAGCAAGAGAAGACTCAGAACTGGTTTACAGATGGTTCTACTAATACACAGGCACAAAAATTGTTCAAAATTTGTAGTGCTACAGTACTATAAACCCTTTCTGGAATGTCACTGAAGGAAGGAAGCTTTCCCCAGTAGGCAGAACCTTGAGTAGTGTACCCAGATTCTTACTTTGCTTGAAAGGTGAAAAGGCTTGATGTACAATTATATACTGATTCATGGCTTGTGGCCAATGGTTTGGCAGTGTTATGGTTTGGATGTGAGGTGTCCCCCAAAAGCTCATGTGTTAATGCAGGAACATTCAGAGGTGCAGTGTGTAGATTGTGTGAGCTGGGACCTAATCTGTCCATCTTAGTTTGAATGGACCACTGGGGTACTAACTGTAGTAGGTGGGGCATAGCTGAAGAGGTGTGTCACTGGGAACATGTGACCCCCTTCTTCTTCCCTGTGGCCCCTTCCCTTCTATCTCTGCTTCCTGGGCATCATCAACAGAGCAGTACTCCCCCACCACACCCTTCCACCATGATGTTCTGCTTTCCCTTGGGCCAGAGCATTAGAAATCAGTCCACCATGGAGTAACCCTCTGAAACTGTGAGCTGAAATAAGCTTTTTTTCCTCTAAGTTGTCCTTGTCCAGTAATTTGGTCACAGTGTCAAAAAGCTAACTAACCCAGGCAGTGTGGTGAAGATGTGGAAGGAATTTTTCAGTTGTGTAACTGAAAAATTGATGATAAGGAAATTTAGGGAGGAGGTATGTGAATGAAACTCTCTGAATGGGCAAAACACGTGAAAATACCTTCATCCCATGTAAACGTTCCCTCAAAGGGTGGCCTCAGTGGAGGAAGACTTTAACAAATGGATAGACTGACTCATTCTGTGGATACAGTCAGTCTCATTCTCCAGCTACCACTGCTATCATCCAAAGGGTTCACGAGCACAGTGGCCATGGTGGCAGGGACCGAGGCTGTGCACAGGCTCAGCAACATGGGCTTCCACTCATTGAGGCTGCCTGGCCATGGTCACTGCCGTGGGTCCACTCAAGTAAAAGGAGAGATGAATGGTGAGGGCCATGGCACCATGCCCCAGGTGATCACCAGCTTCCTGGTGGCGGGTTGATTACATTGGAATACCTCCTGGAAGGGGCAGTGCTTTGTTCTCATCAAATCCTCTGGATTCAGATTTGCTTTTCCTTAATGAAATGTTTTTGTTTTTGTTTTTTTTTTCGACCGAGAAGCTTCAGTGGACTTAACTGAACGCCACATCCACCATCATGACATTCCACACAGCAGTGCTTCTGATCGGGGAACTCCCTTCACAGCCAAAGAAGCACGGCAATGAGCCCAGGGTCATTGGTTTCATGGCTCTTACCCTGTTCCTCACCATCTTGAAGCAGTTGGATTGAAAGAATGGTAGAAGAGCCTTCTGAAAACGCAGCAAGAGCACTCATAAGGGGCAGGACTGTCACCCCACAGTGACCCCACTAGGAACACTTTGCTTCCTGTTCCTTCAACCTTATGGTGTTAGGCCCTGAGTGAGGAATGTTCCTGTCAGGAGACACAACCGTGATTCCCCTGAGTGGGGAGGTCACATTGCAGCCTATCCCTTTGGATTCTCCTGCCTCTGAGTCAGCAGGTAAGGAAGTTTGGGTGCTGGCTGGGGTGACTGACCCAGTTTACCAAGGAGGAAATGGGACGTCGGCTCCACGGTGGAGGTGGGGAGGAGGCTGTCACTAATACAGGGGCTCCTTTGGGCATCTCAGTATTACAGTGCCCTTCAGGAAAAAAGCATTGTGTCAGCCAAACAGGTGGAGAACTGTGACCAGCTGAGATGCTTGCTGAAGGCCGAGGAAACAGAGAATGGGTAGAGGGAGAAGGCAAATAGAAACACCAGGTACAAACACATGACCAGTTACAGAAACAGGACTGCACTTGTCCTGAGTATTGCACTCATCGTTTGTTATGAATGCTTTTGTGTGTTTACTTGTAATTTATAGATTCCAGTATACTTATTTATATATGTGCACATATATATATAGAAACATTGACCAGGGGTAGATTTGCGACAATTAATACAATGTGACCACTTGCTTGACTAGGTCACAGAACATGCAAATATTTGAGAGCCCTTTATTCCAGGTATATCCGTGAGAGTGTTTTTGGATGGGATTAACATTTGAGTTGGTAGTTGAGTGAAGCAGATTGTTCTCCCTAATGTGGGTGGCCCTCTTCCAATCAGTTGAACTGAGGAAATAAGAGAGTGCTACCTGTGTGTCAAATCCTTGAATCAATGTTTTCTTGACTAACCGAGGCCTCTGGAAGGATTATGCCTTTGACCCCACAGTAAAGCAGTATTAAATTAACCCTACTATAACTTTTATCCCCATTTCCTAAATGAGGATACTGAGGTTCAGGGAGCTGCATGACCCGAGTGGCTGCTGGTCCCCCCACTCTGCCTTGGGCTCTGCTCTCCGGGTGCAGAGCAGAGCTTGAGGGTGGACAAGAGAGAATCCCAGATACTTTCACAGAGGAATTTCAGGGTTAGAAGTCAGTGAGCGTCTCGGAGTGTGGGAGTTATGTTTCTACATGGAAAAAAAATCAGTGTCCAGAGGGCCAATTTGTTATCTACTGAGATAAACCTCTTTGCTCGTTTGGCAATATTTGTCTCAGTTTTGAAACCCTGCATAGCTGTCCACCTGTGCAAGTGGCCTGTCCAGCTCTGTGGAAGAGGATCGACCTGTTGTCATCCCCTCCCTCCCAGCCAGGGCTCCACATTTCTCCTTGTTTTTCATTTCAAAGAAGCATGTATCATTATAAAATGTGTTTTTTTTTCAAGCAATAAAAAAATTAGAATATATTGTTGAGTGGAAGAAAATAAAGCGTGAAGTAGGAATATAAGGTGCTACCTTTTGTGGAAAAGGAGAGAATGGGGAAATCTATCCTGTGTTTGTTCTTAGAATTAGACTCAAAAGATTTGGAAGGGTCTCTGTTGACCACCAAGTGGACGTCCCAGAATCCTTTTATAATGCCCTTGACTGGTGAGTAATCACCAAGTCTGTAAAGAGTTGGAGAATTTTCAGATTTCAGGGCAGATTCTGTCAGTTAAGAGATGGAAAAACCAGGAACAAAAATAGACTTGAATGACCACAGGAAGACAAATATGCAGTTATTTAATCTCTTGATGAAAGAGATTTTAGGTGGCATTGGAGTTGAACCAAGACCATTTTCTTTTTTAAAAAACATTTTGATTTGTGCGGTATTGTCATACATGTTAGTTGGGTTCATTTTGACATAATTATACAAACATGGAATATAATTTTCTGCAACTCAATCCCCAGTCATTTCCCTTTCTCTTCCCTCCTCTGTCCCCCTGTTTTCTCTCCTCTACTGCACCGATCTCTGTCCTATTTATTTACAGTTTTTAAAATTAGTGCACTATGGTCACACATGAAGGTGAAATCCACTGTGGTCCTTTCAGGTCTGCGCATAGGATAATTTGGTCATTTTCATTCCATCCTTCCTCCCTCCTGATCAATCCCTCCCTCTGCTCCATTGATCTCTCTTCTATTTTGATGGGATTCTCCCCACCTTTTTTCTTCCTTATTTCACTATAGCTTCCATTGAGAGAAAACACTGGACCCTTGGCTTTCTGGGTCTGGCCTATTTCACTTGGCATGATGTTCTCCAGCTCCATCCATTTACCAGCAAATGCCATGATTTCATTCTTCCTTACGTCTGAGTAGAACTCATTGTGTGTGTGTGTGTGAGTGTGTGTGTTGTGTGTGTGAGTGTGTGTGCAAGTGTGTGTGTGTGTGAGTGTGTGCAAGTGTGTGTGTGTGTGTATGTTGTGTGTATAATATTTTCTTTAACCATTCATCTGTTGATGAGTGTCTGGGCTTGTTCCATAATTTGGCTATTATGAATTGTGCTGCTATAAACGTGGATGTGGCTGTATCTCTAAGTGTGTTGATTTTAGTTCTTTTGGATAAATACTAAGGAGTGGGACAGCTGGGTCACATAGTTGTTCCATTCCTAGTTTTTGAGGACTCTCCATATAGTTTTCCAAAGCGGTTATACTAATTTGCAGTCCCACCAGCCATGTGTAAATGTACTCCCCACCCCACATCCTAGGCAATATTTATTTTTATCTGTATTCTTGATAACTACTATTTTGACTGGAGTGAGATGAAATCTTCATGTAGTTTTCACTTGCATTTCCCTGAATACTAGAGATGTAAAATTTTATAGATTTGTTGGCCATTTGTATTTCTTCTTTAAAGAAGCATCTGTTTAGTTCCTTTACTTATTTATTGATTTAGGGTACGAGGGATTGAACTCAGGGGCACTCGAACACTGAGCCCCATCCCCAGCCCTATTTTGTATTTTATTTAGAGACAGGGTCTCACTGAGTTGCTTACCCCCTTGCTTTTGCTGAGGCTGGCTTTGAACTTGTGATCCTCTTGCCTCAGACTCCAGAGCTACTGGGATTATAGGTGTACACCACTGCACTGGCTTCTTTTACTTATTTATTAATTGTGTTATTTATTTTTTAGTGTTAAGTTTTTTTTTTTTTGAGTTCTTTACATATAGTGACATTCATCCCCTATCTGAGGACCAGATGATAAAAATCTTCTTCCATTGTGGAGGATCTCTTCATGCTCCTGTTTCCTTTGCTGTGCAGAAGCATTTTAATTTGATGCTATCCCATTGACTGATTCTTGGTGTTATTTCATAAGCTTTAGGAGTCTTACTAAGGAAGTTGGTACCTCTGCCCATGTGTTCAAGTGTTGAGCTTACATTTTCTTCTGGCAGTTGCAGAGTTTCTAATTCCTAAGTCTTTGATCCATTTCTGTGCAGGTGAGAGATAGGGTTCTAGTTTCATTCTTCTATATATGGATATCCAGTTTTCTCAGCACCATTTGTTAAAAAGGCTGTCTTTTCTCCAATATATGTTTTAGACACTTTGTCAGGGTTCAGATGGATGTGAGTGTGTGGGCTTGTCTCTGTGTCTTCTATTCCATTGATCTTTATGTCTGTTTTGATGCCTTCAATACCATGCTGTTTTTATTAGTATAGCTCTGTAGTAGAATTCAAAGTCAGGTGTTGTGATGCCACCAGCATTGCTCTTCTTATTCAGGATTGCTTTGGCTATTCTAGGTCTTAATTAATTTTAAAATTAATTGCAAATTAATTTTAGAACTATGTTTTCTAGTTCTGTGAAGAATGCCATTGGTATTTTGGTGGGGCTTGCTTTGAATATAAATAACGCATTTGGTAGCATGGCCATTTTCAAAATATCATGGCTGCATATCCAAGAACATGAGAGCAGTCCTTCCATCTTCTCACATCTTCTTCAGTTTCTTTCTTCTGTGTCCCATAGTTTTTGTGGTAGAGGTCCTCACCTCCTAGAACCAAGACCATTCTTCCATTGTCGCCCTCCTGATTTCAAATTGCTTCTTGCTGCTTTATATAACTTTGAATTCCTTCAGATAGAAAGAGACAGAGACAACATAGAAAGAAATAATAAAAAACCAGACACAAGGTCAAGGCCTGTCTGAGAAGCACACTCACTATTCTGTGGCAATAGCCACTCCAGTTTATAGCAGCTTGTATGTCCTCAGTGCAGGGCCGATTGCTGTTTGGAAAACAGGATGTTTCCCCCAGAGACTGTGTGCTCAGACCTGTGTCTTCTTGATTCCTTCTCCCTGCCATCCTTCTTGGTATATTTCCCTTGTGCCGTACTGTGTCACCAAAAACAGCCCAGAGGTACTGTGTCATCAAAAACCAGCCCAGAGACACCACCAAACAAACACCCGAAGCCACAGAGTCCTTCAGTTTTTGATGCATTCCCATGCAGTAGATATATGCAATATTATTTACATTTTTCTATTGGAAGATCATAAGCAGAGTTTTCAAATTACTTGTCAAAAGGCACAAAAATAACTTGTACTGTTTTTCAATCAGACAATGGATTCATTACTCTTATTTCATGTGGTTATTTTTTTTTTAAAGAGAGAGAGAGAAAGAATTTTATTTTATTAGTTTTCGGCGGACACAGCATCTTTGTTTTTGTATGTGGTGCTGAGGATCGAACCCGGGCCGCACGCATGCCAGGTGAGCACGCTACCAATTGAGCCACATCCCCAGCCCCTCATGTGGTTATTTTGAGGAGTAAATGAAATGAAGCCCGGGCTGTATGTAAAATGCCTGGCACCTGGGCTGTCAATACAGGGTGACTATTGTTAACATGGATGTCTTATGATGGTGTTCATGATGATGATAAACAAGGGGGTGAAAATAATAATGCCTTGAATTTGCAATAATCAGAGTTTTGAAATTAGAATGTTTCCCCAAAGAGATATGAAAGCAACAAATTTTGCCTATTAATGTGTTAATTTACAAACTATGAGAAAATGGACATTCTCACTCACCCCAGGTAGGAGTACACAAGGGAAGGTCTTTTTTTTTCCAGCAGGCAGTGCCATTTCTAGGAATTAATCTTATATCTATAAGATTGCACAGATCTATAAAGATATGCAAATATACGAATCGCAATATTGTTTGTAAGTGAAAAACAACACAAAATTGATGTGTCCACGAATAGGAGAAAAAGAGATTGCTAATGAATGAAGATTCGGTCTTACAATGGGATGAGAGATACGCATTGACAAAGACGGACACCCGTGGTGTAACGCTGGATCTAAAATAGAAGCATTTGCATTCTTTGAGGCTGCTTATGGTCCTAGACATTTTATTACTACCTTTGATGGTGGGCAGGGGGTAAATTCTGTACCTATTCTGTAAACTGGAATTTTGGTCCTGAGAAAGAACTCTGGGTTAAAGCTTCAAAGGCTACAGACCTTTAACAGCTGCACCATCCCCACCATTACCTGTCCTTTCTGCGTGGGAAGATCTGCCCTTGTTCCCTTGATTAGCACCAGGACTCACTGTGAAGGATCCTACAGTTCAGTGTGCAGTAATACAACTCTTTGAAGATTGAGACTAAATGCCAGGTCACAATAGGGTGAGTTAGAGCAGAGCAAGTGACAGACAGCGGGTCCTCAGTACAGGGCAGAAGTTCCTGAATCAGCGAGGCTCCATCCTTAATGGAGGGGAGCAGGTAGCCTTGTTGGTATGTCTTTTGAGACAACAAAGGACAACCCAAAGGAAGGAACACTTTTCAATATCCTTGATTTCACTTTTTACCCACTTCACTGGGGTTGGGATGCAGATAATTCCAGCCTCAGTTTTGATAGACATAAAATGTGAGCCAAAGGTATATCCTCTCTGAATCTTGGTTTTATTCACTGTAGAATGTGGATAAGACCTACAACCTTATAGGGTTGTGTTAAATTTAAAGATTTGACACAAGTGTTGTTATAACCAGTCACATCCAGAATCTCTCCCTTTAAGATTGATCTGTGCTTGAGAAATGACATCTCATCCAAAGGCACCTAATACCACACCAGAGCCCCATGACGCTAAGAGGCCCTGCATTGATCATGTTGACTGCCTTGGCTATTCTTGCATATCTGGAATCAACTGTGATTCTCTAGAACAGTGTTTAATTTTGTCCAAAGAAACAGCCCTCAATAACCACAAACCACAGGGTTTGTGGGGCTGGTACCCTCCGTCAGGAAGGTCCTCTGCAAGATTTCCTCCTTCTTTTTCTGTTTTTTAAACCTCATTCATTTTTATGGAATATTTTTAACCATAAAAATGAATAAAGTATTGGGCTGGGGTCGTGGCTTAGTGGTACAGCACTTGTCTCATGTGTGTGGGGCATTGGGTTCGATCCTCAGCACCACATAAATAATAAAATAAAAATAAAGTTATTGTGCCTATCTACAACTAAAAAAAAAGTCTTTAAAAATGAACAAAGTACTGACACACACTATGATATGATGAACTTTAAAAACATACGCGAAATGAATAAATCAGACAAATGATTCCATACTTTGTGATTCTATTTGCATGACATGAGTTGAAAGGACGAATCCACAGAGATGCTAAATGGATTATGGGAAGGAGATTTGGGACTAAATCTAAGTAGTAAGCACAGGGTTTCTCTTTGAAGTGATGCAAATGTTCTGAAATTCGATAGCAATATGGATGAATAGAATATTAACCACTGAATATAAACCACTGAGATGTTCACTTTGAGATGATGGATTTTATGCTCTGTGAGGTGTAGCTCAATAAGAATAATCCTTTTTATGTGTAAAAAAGAAACACCTATAATCAAAAATCACTCCCTGTGTCATGGTTAGAGGCAAAGACAGATCGCTTTTTACCAAGAGATCCAGGTACATGTGTACCTGCCAGGGGGCTGTTCAGAGGAAGAGTACATCATCTGTGGGCACCTGGTACTCCTGGACATGAAATCATGATAATAAACAACTCCTGCCGTGGTGCTGAGGATTGCGGTGGACTTACAGTGAAATATCACTTAGCTGACAAGCACTCTTCAGAGCCATTTATTTGTTTGTTTGTTTATCTGTCCCAGGGATTGAACCCAGGGTTGCTTAACCACTGAGCCACATCTCTAGCCCTTTTTATTTTTAAATTTTCAGACAGAGTCTGGCTGAGTTGGTGAGGCTGGCCTTGAACACCGGATCCTCCTTCCTCAGCCTCCCTAGTCCCTGGGTGGGTGCACCAGCCCCCCAACCACCCCATGCAGGTCTGCTCTGGGCATTTTGCACACGCTCCTCATGTCATTTCCACAGCAATGCTGGGTCCGGTTCTCAGGCTTCAGCTTGCCTCAGCATCACCCAGAGGGCTCAGGAAAGGAGATTTCTGAGCCCCCCACCCCAGATTCTGATTCAATAGGTCTGGGACAGGGTTCCAGAATTTGCTTTTCTAGGAGCTCCTGATGCTGCTGCTGCTGGTGGTTCCCTTTAGAAACCACTGTGCCGGGAGCTGAGCGCTCTTCTGGGATCAACTGACAGGTGAGGGCCATCCGGCAGGAGGGCTGCAGAGTCAAGGGTGGCATCAGGGGCCTTCTGCATGTGAAGAAGTAGCTGGAGAGCAGCCGGCCAGCAGGGCTTAGAGAAGGAAGCTGAGCTTTGGGGCCTTTGCCCTCCTCCCTCCACCCAGCCCCCACAATGTGTCTGACACTCTGCTCTGAGAGCCCAGGGGCAGCAGGAGAAAGTGGAATATGAGTCCTGAGTCCTGAGCTGTAGGCCACAGGAGGTGAAGTCCCGAGGCTCCTCAGGCCATGGTCTCCGTTATCTCACAAGTGCCTTTCACCTGGTGTCCTGCTAGAAGGAGGAAGAGGTAGGTGGCCACTGGGTCAGAAAACACCAGGGGGCTGCTGAGTATGTGGTCAGCAGTGTATGTGAGGCCCTGGATTCCCACTTGAGCTCCAAAAGAAAATTATTTCATTATATTTGTTAAAGCATAGCTAGGAATACTTTCTTCAGGACCAGTGAAATGGATGTTGGGACCACTGCAATGGGGTTTTGCAGGGAAGGAGAGAGAGAGGCCTCAACTCCAAACACAAGGCCAAATGGGAGCTATAACCAAAGAGTAGGAAGGGCCTCAGGAGATGGGAAACTATTAAGAAGGAACATCAGTGGGAAGGGGGAGTCCGGCTAAGCTGACCACCACAGTGACGCACATCTGTAATCCCAGCGAATCAGGAGGCTGATTCAGGAGGACCACAAGTTCCAGGCCAGACTGGGCAATTTAGCAAGGCCCTGTCTCAGAACAAAATTAAAAGGCAGTGCAGTGGTGGAGTGCTTGGCTAGCGTGTGCAGGGTCCTGTCTTTAATCCCCAGCCCTGGGGTGGTAGGGGACAGACTCAACAGCATTCTTGCTGAGGATGAGCTGGGGTGACCTGGCATCATGTGGGGTGGTGGAAGATGGGTACCTGATCAGATGTGGAGGATGAAGAGGTATCAAGGATGAGGAGAGGACTTCTTGCTAAACTGATTTTGTAGAGGCCTTGGCTAAAACAGATTTTATGAGAAGTGCACAGATGGGCCAAGCAGAGGGTTTTGTGGCCACACAGAGAGTGAGCTGCCTGGCCTGGGCTGGGGCTCCACCTTGACCTTCTCTACCACCGTCCGTGAGGGCTTTGCTCTGTGCCTTTTAACCGTGTCCCCCTTGATCATTTCTAGGAGACAAAGGTCCTGCACTTTCCCTAGAAACAATTCATTGTTAGATTGTTAGATGTAAGTGGGATGAAAATGCTTTGAAAATCTCAGATATTAAAAAGATTATTTGATCATCAATTCTTTTTTTTTTTTTTGGCACTGGGGTTTGAACCCCAAGGAGTGCTTTACCACTGAGCTATATCCTCAGTTCTTTTTATTTTTGAGACAAGGTCTTGCTAAGTTGCTGAGATTAGCCTTGAACTTGTGATCCTCCTTCCTCAGTCTTCCAAGTGGAGTTGCTGGGATTACAGACGTGAGCCACCGCACCTGGCAACAAGTGCCTTTTGAAATGCATTTTATATCATAGGGTCCTTTGCTTAGATGGTGGTTTCCTTTTGTAGGAGGAATTGGGTGGTGGCAGGATCAGAGATCAGGAGGGACCTCTGACCTCCAGAAGTGAGTTGATGAATCACAGACCTGGGAGTGAGGACAAGGGATGTGGAATTAGCCCCACAAGGTCAGGCCCTGTTACCTCCTACCCCAGGATGCTCGGCCATAATTTCACTTAAACACACCTGCCATGTTATGTGTCCATTTGCCATAAAAGCAAGATTATTATAGTTAATCTTAGAGTTACCTTGGGAAGGTTGAGCCTCAGAGAAGCTGTTTGGAAAAGTACATGCAGAAATTTTCTAAGAAAAAGCTCAAACTGCCCTAAGAAAAAGACTGGTGATTGATTCCTCTTTCTACTCAATGGACTGACTCTGAGTTACTCCTTCAGGAAAACCAAGGTACAGGAACTTGGAAAATTAAAGTTACTTAACCGGTGGTTTCATAGGAACATCAATTAATCAACACACCGTTTTTCATGCCGTTATAAAAGGCAACAAACCACTTTACAAATGAAGCTGTGCTAGCTAACACTTTCTAAAGAGTAACTCTTGGCTCAGTGAATTTAAACAGATTGGAGGGGGTGCTGGGGGCCTTGTGGCATGCCTATAATCTCAGCTGCTTGGGAGGCTGAGGCAGGAGGATCATGAGCTCAAAGCCAGCCTCAGTAACTTAGCGAGGACCTAGGTAACTGAGACCCTGTCTCTAAATAAAATATTAAGCCTGAGGATGTGGCTCAGTGGTTGAGTGCTCTTGGGTTCAATCCCTGGTGCAACCCACCCCCCCCCCCAAAAAATTAAAAAAACCCCAAATGGTCAGCATATCACCTCTTTCTGTTACATTATTTAACAAGTTTTGTATAAAGAAGTGCTTCAATGACTTACGGCAATAATATCAAACATTCTCTTGCCTAAGTATCCTCCTCCCTTCCTTCTGAATTTAAATCTTTCTTGGTTTACTTTTTGATTTTGGTCATGCTGGGTTTTGTAAGGGCAGACAGGTGTCATCTCTTTCCTTCCCCATAATAAGAGTCTTTTTTGACACTCTATATAACAAAAGAAATATAACAAATTTATTCACTCAGTTTTATGTGACATGAGAGCCTTCAGAGATAAGGATCCAGAGACCTGGGGCAAACTGTCTATTTTTATGCTCAGGTTTCTGACCTCGGTGGAGGAACGTGATTTCACAAACGGGCATATTCTGATGGGCAAGCCCACAGCCTGTCTGTCCAGATTCTTGTTGACCTCGCTGCAGCTTCTTTCCAGAGGGGTGGACCCTATTATCAGACAGGCCAGGTTGGAGAATTCCTGCATGGCCAGCTCCTGGACAGACAGGCAAGAGGGGGGCTAGAGAAATATTTCTAGTGTTTATGACTTGCTTTGCAGAAGAGGAGTTCTTGTGCCCATGAACAAGAGCTGTTCTTTCTGCTAATAAGAGAAAACAGGGGAAAAGCTTTGTGACATGGGATTTTGTCAGGATTTTGAGATGTAATGTAAAAAAGAACAAAAAATAAAAAGTAGATAAATTGAATTGCATCAAGTTAAAATTTGTATTAAATAATGCTGTCAACATAGTTAAAAAGTAATCCACAGAATTGGAGGAAATATTTGCAAGTCATTCATCTGATGAGGAATTAATACCAGAATATATAAAGAATTCCTAGAATTCAACAACAACAACAAAACAAACCATTACATAATGGGCAAAGGATGTGAATAGACATTTCTCCAAAGAAGAGATACAAATGGCCAATAAGCAGAAGCAGAGATGCTTTATAACATATAACATAAATCATTAGATAAATACAAATCAGAGCCATGAGATACCACCATTTAATACACATTAAATGGCTACTTTTAGACAAATAAAATATCTATTAAAGATATATAATATTTATCTCTATCTCTATATATCTATATCTATCTATATCTACCTTATCTATATCTATATATATCTATATATCTATATATATATCTCTCTATCCAACTAGATAGATAGATAGATAGATTGATAGATATATATACAAGTTTTGATGAGGTTTCTGGAAACCAGAGCCCTGTGCCCTGCTGGGGGTTAGTAGAATGGTGCATCCACTATGAACAACATGGGAAAAAATTAAACAGAGTTATATATTTAGCAATTCCACTTTTGAATATATAACCCAAAGAAGCAGAAATTGGAAAATATATTTGTACACCTCAGTTGACATCATTAACAAGAGCAAAATGTGGAAGCAACCAAAAGTACATCAAGGGATGAACCGATAAGCTTCTAATATGATACCTACATGCAATAGAAGATTTTCCACCTTAAAAAAACAAGGAAAGTCTGACACATGCTCTGTTGGGGTCTCCTTGTCTCTTAATGGCTCTAATTTTTCATACTGTTAGAATGGCAATGAAATTTCAATGTGAGTTGGGGATGAGACAGACATTCAACCCTTAGCAGTAGTCAAATTCATACACACAGAGAATAGAATGGTGGGTTCTAGGTCTGGGGGAGCAGGAGTGAGAATTGCTATGTAATATGTACAGAGGTTGGGGTTGAGAAAGAAGGAAAAGTTCTGGAGATCTATGGTGGCAATGGCTGCCCAGAAATGAGGATATCCCTAATATCACTGAAATTTACACATAAAAATGGTTAGCACAGTAATGTTTATGTTAATTTTTTTACCACAGTGAAAAAAATCATAGGTTTGATTATGCTTCTTTTAGTTGAGTTATTAATTGAATCTTAAGTAGAAATAAGCTTACAATTAGAGAAATGCAAATCAAAACTACACTGAGATTCCATCTCACTCTAGTCAGAATGGCAATTATTAAGAATGCAAACAATAATGTGTGTTGGCAAGGATGTTGGGGAAAATGTACACTCATACATTGCTGGTAGGACTGCAAATTGGTGGACCATTATGGAAAGCAGTGTGGAGAAAACTTGGAATGGATCCACCATTTGACCCAGCTATCCTACTCTTCAGTTTATACCCCAAGGACTTAAAATTAGCATATTACAGTGACACAGCTACATCAATGTTTATAGCAGCTCAATTCACAATAGCTAAACTATGGAACCAACCTGGATGCCCTTCAACAGATGAGAAAACGTGGTACACAATGGAATATTACTCAGCCTTAAAGAAGAATGAAATCATGGCATTTACAGGTAAATGGATGGAATTGGAGGCTATCATGGTAAGTAAAATAAGCCAATCCCCCAAACCCCAAACCCAAATATTTTCTCTGATAAGTGGATGCTGATCCATAGTGGGGTGGGGAATAGGCAGAATGAAGGAACTTTGGTTTGTGTACAGGGGAGTGAGGGGAGGGGTGGGGCTGTGGGGATGGGAAGGATAGTAGAATGAGACAGACATTATTACCTTATCTACATGTATGATTACACTACTGGAGTGATTCTGCACCATGTACAGCCAGAGGAATGAGAAATTGTGCTTCATTTGTGTTCAATATGCCAAAACGCACTCTACTTTAACATAAATAAAGAAATTTTAAAAAAGAAATAAGCTTACAAATCAGCATGCCCTATTTTACTCAAGAAGTCAAAATATGCATAAAAATAGTTATTGGGGAAACATGGACATGATATTTTCCCATAAATTTTTTTTTCCTCCTTCTCACTTAAAAAACAAAGCAAAATGAACAAACAAACAAACAACAACAACAAAAAAACAGTACTGGGGATTGCACCCAGAGCTTCACACATGCTAGACCAGGACTCTATCATTCAGCTACATCCCCAGTCCTACAATGAATTTTTAAAATAATAATAGAAAAATGAAAAAGGTTTAGAATGTTTCTGGGCTGTGTTCCTCAATTCCTTAATTATAAGAGCGAATATCTACATATTACACACACACACACACACACCTCAAATGTTTTCCCATACTCTGTATCTTAAATTCTAACATTAGCTGCCATTAAAGTAAATTTCTTGAATTAAATATCAATATGTAGACTGAGGAAAAGATTGCAAAACACAGAGGGAAATCAAAGCAGTTCCCAAAGTTCTCAGTTGCTTTCCCCCCTTTTATTAACTTTTTACTAACCAATTTTTATTAATCATTTTTTATTTCCTGCAAGTAACTCATTTCTGTAGGTTTTGCTGAAGATGCAGGGGAAGGAAGAATCCTAAGGGAGGAGCCAGGATGGGATGCATGACCGCTGGCCTCCCAGCCTCAGGGGTCCTTCCTCCAGTTTCTTCTCCCACCCAAGATTCGCGCCTTGCCAATCTCATCACTGCCCTGGAGGTTGTCAGATTCTTCTAAACCCAGCTACATCTCATCTTCACGTTGGGAGACAAGTCACGGGTCTGTGCTTTTCCACCGGCTCCACCCTAGCTGTAGGTTAAACAGGAACGACCTGGCTGGAATGTGCTGCCTTTCAGCACTGCAGAAGATTTTAACCAAAACCTCCAGAACTAAAGGAAAACCAGGTTTTGCTGAAAATCCACCAAGGGCTGGCTGTGAGCCCTTTTCCTGAGCCATGGCCCAGCGCCACCCATGGCTCCCTCCCTTCCTGGGGCTGGGGTGTCCTGCTCAGCTCCTCCCAGTCCAGGGAATGCAGAGCCCTCGGGGAGAGGCTGGACCCGAAATTGCCTGGAGTCGCGCTTGGAGTCTCCACCCAGAGGTGGACCCAACCAATCGCAGGGCGTGCAGGTGATGGGGGCGGGGCGGGTAAGGTCACAGACAGGGTCTTTAAAGCCCAGATGAGGTACCTCTGGACCAGAGGTACCGACTTCTGCCACTTCTGGTGAGTTGTATCTGTGGGGTGTGGCCACCTCGGGTGAGCGCCCTCGGCCTTGCCTAGGCATATTGGGAACAGACTGGAGAGGGGGCCCTGGTCCAGAATGCAGGCAGGACTCCCAGGATACAGAACATCTTCCCCTCCTCTGCTAGCCTTCGGGTGGGATGTGGGGACGGTTGCCGGGGGAACCCAGGAGAGGCTCAGACCATGCAGGAATCCCAGGTTGTGCCAGTCACCCTGGGCCTGGCCAGGAGGGAGGGGTCAAGTGGAACCCCTGGCACGCCCAGCCACCGCAGGGTTCATTGCTCCTGGGCCAACGGGAGCACCCTCTTGCCCATCATTTCCAGGTAAAGTCCTCCAGTCTTGGTGTGTGCAGAGGGTAGGAGCAGGTGGCATGCCTGGCTGGATGTGGTAGCTGTGACTTCCAGTGCCTTAGCCACATGGCCTGGTTTCCTGGTTGGGGTAGTGAGTGGGGATGTTGGAGGCAGAGTCCTAAGTGTGGGACAGAGAGACCTGTGGTGCTGTTCTTCCTACTTCCCTAGAAAAATATTCCAGAAAGATTGCATTCAAGACAGAAAGGTATACCATCCAAGAAGATGCCCAGTGGCCCCCAACTCTTGGGGACCCCTTTGTCTGTACTTGGTATCAGATGCCTCAATGAAGTTTAGCTTAGGTGAACTCAGTAGCTTTGGTACATAACCTGGACCAACTATCTCCTAATTTCCTAGTTGTTGTTTTAAGGTTTTAAATCATCAGGTACCTTCACATGGTTCTTAAACCTAAATTATCATTCCATACAGCGTCTCAGTCCCTAGGGCTGTGGACAGGCTGCTTTCCATTGGTGGCCAAATACTCCCACTGGAGTGTTTTAATCTAGCTACATCCTTAGCCTCTTCCACTGGCCTTGGGTCAATTCTTGGGAGGAAAAATTTAAATATTTGAATTCCCTCATTTCTTTTGCTTTTCCAGGGCTTGAAGCATGAGTCCCTCTCTCTTCCTGGTCCTCCTTGGCTTCCCGGCACTCTCCGGTGCTCCAGCCCTTGAGTATGGTTTAAATGCCCAATGGCACCAGTGGAAAGCAAAGCACGGGAAAACCTACGGCACGGTGGGTGACATGGACACCGTCCGGGGGGACCCTGCAGAAAGTGGTCCTCGCTGGTCACAGTTTATGGCCAGAGAGAAGCTTCTAGAGGCCAGCTCTTAGCAGGCAGTGACCCGAGGGCCCTGTGGTGCACTCAGTGGTGTCTGGGCCTGGAGACCAGCTCACAGGAGTGGGAAGCCCTGCTGGGCCATGGTTTCTCTTCCACCTATGTCAGCAGGTGTCCCCTTGGGGAGATGGGTTTAGTTTTAAATAGAAATAAAAACTATCAGCTGTGCTTGCTTCTAGAATGAAGAAGGATGGAGGCGAGCGGTGTGGGAGAAGAACATGAAGATGATCGAGCAGCACAACGAGGAGTACAGCCAGGGGAAGCATGGGTTCACCATGGCCATGAACGCCTTCGGGGACATGGTGCGTGTGTGTGTGTGTGTGTGGGGGGTGGGGCGCTTCACTCTGCGCTTCCTCGCCTCAGCTCCTCACAAAACCATCTCCTGACCTTTCAATGTTCTATTTACCTTTCCTTGAAGACTAATGAAGAATTCAGGCAAGTGAGGAACAGCGTTCAATACCAGAAGCTCCAGAGGGGGGCAGTGTTCCAGGAGCCTCTGTTTGGGGATGTGCCCGAATCTGTGGACTGGAGAAAGAAAGGCTACGTGACTCCTGTGAAGGATCAGGTATGGGACAGTGTGGGATTCAGACCTTGCATCTCCCACAGGAAAGCCCAGGACTCCATGCCCCTGCCCTGCCACACTGGAGGGGCACGCAGTTCACTGTTTTGGAGAGTATTTGGCTATGTGAATTGTTGTCCGAGTTTTGCTATTTGTTTTATGGTTGACAGTTTGTTTTATTCCTTTTGCAGGGTCACTGTGGTTCCTGTTGGGCTTTTAGTGCCACTGGGGCCCTGGAAGGACAGATATTCCGGAAAACGGGCAAACTCATCTCGCTGAGTGAGCAGAACCTCGTCGACTGTTCCAGGGCCCAGGGCAATATGGGCTGCAGTGGTGGCCTGATGGATTTTGCCTTCCAGTATATTAAGGACAACGGCGGCCTGGACTCAGAGGACTCCTATCCATACGAGGCCAAGGTAAACAGAGCTTCTCATGTTGTTGACAGTCCATATCTGCTTTTGGAAAAATGGCACGTTTTCAGAATTCCCAAGAATTCCTTCAGAATTCCCAAGTTGAAGTGTAGAGTCTATCTTCACCCTCTGTAAACCACCAATGTCATAGAAGTCTTCAGCCTTGGCCATTCTTTCCTGAGATCCTTTCATACATCTTGTTCTTGCCTCTGTGGAACATGGAGAACATGCCAACCGTTCCACGTTTAACACAGATTCCTCTGTTGTGGGAAGTTCTTATGGATGGGAAGACCTAGAGGGTCTCATTGAAGATATGTGAGCTAATTTTCAGTTTCAAATCAATTTAACAGCATGTCACTGCCTGGGATAATTTATAATAGCACTGACATGGAAATCTTAAGCTGCAAATTGCTGGGTGTTGGGGTTCTAACACATGTTCCCCCACAGGTGGATGGCATTAATCAACTGTCTCCCTGCTTTACCTTTAAAAGGATGGATCCTGTAGGTACAAACCTGAGAATTCTGTCGCTAATAACACAGGCGTAATATACATTCCAAAGCACGAGGAAGCCCTTAAGAAGGCAGTGGCATCTGTTGGGCCCATCTCTGTTTCTATCGATGCAAGCTTGAGGTCCTTCCAGTTCTATAAAAAAGGTGAGCATATTTCTTTCTAGAAACGGGCGCAGAAAAACTGTAATGCCACCATGACATACCAGCTTGAGGGACTCTTGGGTATGTAAATTTTTGGTAAATATTTGGGTGCCTGGATTTCAAATTCTGTACATGTAATATATATACTTGATGTTTCCACTCGACCTTTCTTCAAGCAGATCCCATGAATGTGAGTACTGCATATTTTTTTTAAAAAGCTGCTTAATTAGCTTAATTCCCTCTTATTTTCTCCAATTATTTAAAATTTACCTACATTTTTATTTATGCAATTAAATCTTAAAGGAGCTTTTTGATTCAAGTAATTTTGTGTTTTGTGCTGTTTTCTTAGATGGACATCCTAGAAATAGAATTACAGTGTTTCAAAGAGTGGTCTTTTATGCACCTAGTGGTCTTTTATGCACCTAGAAATACAAATTAGTATAAATCCTTCTGTTTAAAAACAGAAGGATTTATGCTAATTTAAACAGAAGGAATTATGCTAATTTGTATTTCTGCTAGTTTAATATCAGCTCTTGAATGCCTAGCTTTGATTACAGTAGAGCTTGATTGTAAGTTTGTATCATCTCAGTGAATTTGGAAATGCCTCCTTATTGTTGGTGACAAGGGGTCACTGCCACTGTTCCTGGAGCTTTCACCCCAGCTTTGATTTTATCTCCAGGCATTTATTATGACCCAGACTGCAAAAGCAGTGAGCTGAATCATGGTGTTCTGCTGGTTGGCTATGGTTTTGAAGGAACAAACCCGAATAAAAATAAATACTGGCTGGTCAAGAACAGGTATGCATTGCCCAAAGCATGTATGTTTGACATTCAAGAAGGAATTCTTGTTTGCAGTTAGTATTTAGTTATAGGTCCTAGAAATATTTATCCCTCTTAGGTTGAATGAGGAAATATTAATGCATGCTGATAACATTAAGATTTTGTTCCAGGCTCCTTGGGGTATTAAAATATGGCACGTCTGCCGTTGCTTTTCTGAATTCTGAAAATTTTCATACTTCTGAAACACATTGGACTGCAAAGACATCCTGTCCTTTTTCTGTCTCTGATTTTACAATCCTGTATAAGATAATTGTTTGGACTCAGGGGTGGAAGTTAAGTGTCAATTTAGATTCAGCAGTTTATAGAGAATGAACAAGAATATCTGCTTCTCTTCATTCTGTTAAGTCTATGGTTTCTGGGACAGTGTCTAAATTAGGTGTTATTGTTAATAAAGCCAATGTGCTTTATTTTTCCTATGAAATGGAAAACTCACTCTTCTTTTAGTTGGAGTAAAGGATGGGGCATGGATGGCTACATAAAGATCGCCCGAGACCAGAACAACGTCTGTGGAATTGCTACGGCAGCCTGCTATCCTACCGTGAACTGATGGACGGTGATAAGGAAGGACTTGATTGGCAACAGTTTCTCCAGCCCAGGGATTTCATCTTCAAACTGACCTGCCCCCTCTGTGTGGGAGCCCAACGCTTGAGTCATTGATGATTCAACTGTGATGTGAATTGTGACATTTTTATTCTAGTAAAATATCACTATTACTTTAATTACTGCTATAACCAGCTTTGTATTATTGACTCTTCCAATGACTTCTGCATTTTCATTTTTTTTCCCTGAAAGTATGCATAAACTTGTGTCTTTAAAAATAAAACTGAATTCCAAATGTGATGGAGAGGCTTTTCATTTTTTTTAGTGCTCTGACTTTTCGTATCATCAAACATGTCATTTGGCTCTGAAGATATAACTAAGCGTGGCAATAGTTCTCTGGGACAAAGAACAGGTGCCTTTTCTAGTTATGACAGTATTCCACCCTTGTTCTTGCTTTTGCTTTCCATTGTTTTAGTTACCTGGTGTCAACTGTGGTCTGGAAATATTAAATGGAAATTTCCAGAAATTCAATATTGCAATTTACATCAATTTCCTAATTTTGAATTGAGTGCCATTCTGCATGGTGTGATGAAATCCACTGAACCTGGATGTTCTGTTGTTGAGCTTTTGAGTTCCTTATTGATTCTGGATATTAACCCTTTGCCAGGTAAATGGTTTGCAGATGTGTCCTCCGATTCTGTAGGTGGTCTCAGCACTGGAATGACAGTTTCCATTTCTCTGTAGAAGCTTTTGAATTCCCTTTGTCAATGTTTTTTTTTTTTTTTTTGTCAATGACCTTGAGGTCACTCCATAGAATCTTGCCCAGACCAAGGTACTCAGTATTGCCCCTATATTTTCTTCTGGTAGCTTCGTAATTTGGGGCCTTAACTTCTTAGGTTCTTGACAGATTTTGAGTTGATTTTTGCATGCTGGGTGAGAGGTGGGGCTCTAGTCTCATTTTAATGCATAGTTTACTGAAGTGACTGTCCTTTGTCCAACATGTATTCTTAAAGCCTTGTTGAAAGCCAATGATTGAAATCACATGGATTCATGTCTGGGTGGTTACATGGATTCATTCTGTTCTTTTCATCTATGGGGGGGTGTTTATGCCAGTATCACGCTGTTTTGATCACTATAGCTCTGCATTGTCTTGAGGTCACCTATTTTAACGCTTCTAGCTTTATTCTTTTTTTCAATCTTTCTTCAAGATTGCTTTGGCTGTTCTGGGCATTTTGTGGTACCATATGAATTTTGTGATTGTACCATCCGGTTCTGTGAAGAATTTCATTGGTATTTTGATGGGGATTATATTGAATCTATAGATCCTGGGTAATATGAGCATTTTAACAAGATCAGTCCTTCCAATCCATGAACATGAGATAGTGTTTCATTTGTGTGTGTGTGTGTGTGTGTGTGTGTGTGTTCTGTGTTTCTTTCATCAGTATTTTATAATTTTCATTGGAGTCCCTTCACTTTCTTGGTTAAATCTATTTCTAGATTTTTTCTATGTGGTATTGTGAACGGGATTAAATTTTTATTTCTTTTCAGCCAGTATATCATTGCTTTGCAAAAATGAACTTTTTGGCATGTTAATTGTGTATCTCCTTTCTCTACATCATTGGTCTTCCTTTTTACTTAATTTTTTAAAAAATTTTCCGTCCTTCTTATTTATTTCTTAATGGGTGCATTATAATTATATATAAAATTGGAATAAATTGTGATATATTCATACATATGCCTCGTATGGTATATAATTTTTTTATGTGCTATTGGATTTACTTTGCTAGTATTTTGTTGAGAATTTTTGCATCTATTGTTCATTAAGGCTATTGACCTATAGTTTTCATTTTTATTATTGTTATGGCCTCATCTAATTTTGGTATCAGGCTAATGCTGGCCTTGTAGGATGAGTTTGACAGAAATCCTTCCTTTTAAATTTTTTTTAAATAATTTGAGAATTTGTAGTTCTTTAAAAATTGTCCAAAATTTAGTAGTGAAGCCACCAGGTCCTAGAATTTTCTTTGTTGGGACACTTTTTATTTCTGATTCAACTCATAGCTCATTACTGATCTGCTCAGGTTTACCATTGTCTTTGTGATTCAGTTTTAGTACGTTATGTGTGCTCAGAAATTTATTAATTTCTTATGGGTTTTCCAATTTGTGGGCATGCAGTTGTTTCTAATATTCCCTAATGATCCCTTATATTTCTGTGGCATTTAGTTTTAATGTTTTCTTTTTCATCTCTGATTTTATTTATTTGGGTTTTCTCTCTTTTTTCTTGGTTAGCCTGGCTAAAGGTTTATCAGTTTTGTTCATGTTTTCAAAAACCAACTCCTTATTTCATTTGTCTTATGCATGCTTTGGTCTCCATTTCATTTATTTCTACTGGATCTCTATTATTTCTTTCTAAGTAATTGTGGAATTTGTCTTTTTTTTTTTTTTTTTTACTTTTCTAGCTTCTTGAGTTGCATTGCTATGTTATTTCAAATTGTTCCCCTTTTGAGATGTAGGTTCTCAGTGCAATAAGCGTCTCCCTTGATGCTGCCTTTGCTGTTGGAGCCCAGGCTCATTGATGTGTTGTGTGTGTCCAGTTTTTACTTGAATCAAGAAATTTTAAAATTTCCTTTCTGATCTCTTCATTGACTGATTGGTTATTCAAGAGCACATTATTTTTTCCCCATGTAATTGTATAATTTAAAAAGTTCTCTTTGTTTACTTTTAGTTTTATCTCATTGTGGTCATGCAATCATTTCTATTTGTTTTAATTTGTTGATTTGTGGCTTACTATTGGTTTATTATGGAGAATATTCCTGGTGTTGATAAAAAGAATGCGAATCCTTCAGCTATTGAACAGAACGCTCTGTCAGTTCCCTTTAGCCTTACAGTATAGGTTAAATCCATATTTCTTCTTGTTGATTTTTTTTTTTTGTGTGTAGATGATCTTTCAATTGATGAAAGTGAGGTATGAAAAGAGAGAGAGAGAGAGAGAGAGAGAGAGAGAGAGGATAATATGTAAAAATAAAAGGGTTCAACTAGACAAAAGGAAATTATAATTGTAAATATATGGTTGCTTTATATAACTGGGTCTCTTAGTGTTTGGTGCATATATATTTACAATTATAATTTCCTTTTGTCTAGTTGAACCCTTTTATTTTTACATATAATCCTCTTTCTCTCTCTCTTTTTTTTTTTTACAGATTTTTACATATAGTACATTTTATCTGATCTAAGTAAGCCATTCCTGTTTGTTTTGGGTTTCCATTTGCATAGAATATCTTTCCCCAAACCTACACTTAATGTAGTCTATGGGTATCTTTACTGATGGAGTGAGTTTTCCTATAGGCAGCCTATCCTTAGGTCTTTTTTTTTTTTTTTAAATCTATCCAGGCACTCTATATATTTTGTTTAGGAATTTAATCTGTTTATATTCAAGGTTGTTATTGATACATAAGAATTTACTCCTCCTATTTTGTTAACTGTTTTCTGATTATTTTCTATATTTTTTGTTCTTTTCCTCTTTTTTATCTTTGTGATTTAGTGGTTTTCTTTCTTTTTTAAAAAAACAATATTTATTTTTTAGTAGTAATTGGACACAATACCTTTATTTTAGTTATTTTTATGTAATGCTGAGGATTGAACCCAGGGCCTTGCACATGCTAGGTGAGTACTCTACCACTGAGCCACAACCCCGGCCCCAATTTGGTGGTTTTCTTTAGTGATAGATTTTAATGTTTTTCTTTTTTTCATTTGTATATTTCTCTGTTTTATTTATTTTTTCTTGTGCTTTCATGATGGTCGTTATTGTCCCTTTACTTCTTTAGGTCTAGGAAATTTTCTGCTATTATATCATTGAAAAGATTGTGCATTCCTTTGGTTTGTATCTCTGCTCCTTCAGGTATTCCAATAATTCTTAAATTTGGTCTTTTCATGTTATCCCATAGTTCTTGGATGTTGTGCTCATGGTCTCTTTTCTTTTTTTTTAAGTTATTAATGATTATTTTACTTTATCATATTTTTCAATTTACATAGACAAATATATTGAGTTTAATATTTTCTTTTTTATTGATTTTTTAAAAAAAAATAAATGACAGCAGAATGCATTAAAATTCTTATTAACATATACAGCACAATTTTTCATATCTCTGGTTGTATATAAAGTTTGTTGACACCAATTTGTCTCTTCATACATGTACTTTTGATAATGATGACCATCACATTTCACCTGTTCATGGTTTTTTACCATCTTCTCTGCATGGTCAACTTTTCAAGATTATGTATTTTGTCTTCATTGTCTGAGGTTCTGTCTTCCAAATGGTCTAGTCTGTTGGTGATGCTTTCTATTGAATTTATAATTTGGCTTCCTGATGCCTTCATTTCGAGGATTTCTATGTTTTTTTCCCACAATCTCAAACTCTTTATTGAAATGATCTTTCACTTTCTGTATTTTTTCTTTGATTTCACTTTTTATACTATCCCCTACTTCACATATCAATTTAACTATGTGCAATCTGAAATCCTTTTTAGATATTTCTTCTATTGGGTTATCAGTGGCTTCTGTTATTGAATCATCCTAATTTTTTGGGGGTGCTTTATGCCCTTGTTTTTTCATGTTAGTGTGTTTTCCCATCTAAAAATATGGATCTGAGGCAGCATAAATTCTACCCTTTAGACATATAGTGTCCCTGAAGGTTTCCAGCACCTCGCCTTTAATGGTGAGACCAATATCAACAGCACCCAGTGTACACAATATAGAGCCTTAAACCCAATATCTCCCACTAAGGCATCTACTGCCTTCTCACATTAAACCAAAATGATGAGTTCAATAACTATAGTATAAACAGAAAATTTGTTAAAACAGTTTACAATTTCAAATAGTGGATGAGAGAACAGAGGTAGTGTAGTATGTGATATTCAGGAAAGAGGAAGAGAGAAGCTAGAAGCAAAAATTCATAGGAAGAGTGGAAGAGGAGCCAACAGAGATTGGCTGTTGGTTGGAGAAAAGTTGGAAAGAAAATCCAAGGAAATAGACGAGAGGAATAATACGAACAAAGAGAAAAAAATTAAAGACATAAGAATACAATAAAAATGCAAAACACCATTCACGTATCATTGTCCTCCACACACTGATGCATAAAAAACATCCTGTTCCAAATATGGTAGAGCGATCAGTGAATAAAAAATAAAATAAATCTTGCTGGAAAGTGGAACTGTCTCTGTTAGTGTTCAACAGTTTCTCAGCTCTGTCTCTGACGTCTCTTGGGATCACCAAACCCAGATCAGCCCTCGAAAACCCAGTCACTCTCCCACCAATCTGGGTTTCCAATACCTCAGGCTTGGCCATGCTGCAGTCCCAAGATCTCACTGCTGCTCCTACTTGCAGAGAGACCACCAGGGATACACTCATGGGAAGAAGCAACCCCGAGATGCAGCAGCAAGACAAGGGCCACCAGCACTCTCAGCAGGAAGACCCCAGGTGCCTCCAAACCTTCAGGCACCCCCACACTGCATCTGCAGATCCCAGCTGGAGTCCCCAGACAGAGGCTCTTGTGGTGGTAAATCTGCTGGCACCCAGGCCCCAGGTACTGGCTGGTGTCCCAAAATGGGTGCAGCTACCTGCAACCAAACCTGGAGTCTCCCCCACAGCAGTCCTCTAGGTGGTGGTAATAGTGATGGTGGCGGTGGTTGTTGGCAGCATGTCAGCAGCAGTGGCTGCTACAGCTGTGGGGGCATCACCAGGCGATCCCTGGGAGTCAGCAGAAGTGTGGGCTTCAGTTGCATTGGGGACAGCGCTGTCTTCTGTGGCAGCAGCAGGTGGTTGCATTTGCAAGGGCAGCAGCACTCAGAAAGAAGACCCCAGGTCATGTAATACTGATTAGGCTGGCAGCAGCATAATCAGAGGCAGCAGCGACGGTGATAGTGGTGCAGGCCACAGTTGATTGACCAGAGGCTTTTGGTTCAGTGGCAGCAACCATGGAGACAGGGTGAGAAGTAGCATTGGAGGTAGCCGAGGCTGTGCTCAGAGAAGAGTCCTCCGGGCACGGCAGCCATGTCGTCCGCGACAGTGACATCTGCAGTAGCCAATATATTTCATTAGATGAGTAGATAAGCAAAAGACAATTAGGATCAAATTAAACATTAGAAATAAATCTAAATGGAAGAGATTAATAAACACCTGTAAATAATAATACTAAATGTTAATTCTCAACTCTCCAATTAAAAGAGACTAGCAAATTGGATAAAAAACAAGACTCGACCATATATTGTCTGCAAGAAACACGCCTCACAGGCAAAGACACCTGTAGGCTGGAAGTGAAAAGATGGTAAAAGATGCTCTGATGCAAATGGAACCCAAAGCAAGCAGGAATACCTGATCTTATACCCATGAATGCAGCCATCAAACCCAAATTAATCAGAAGAGACAATAAAGGTCATGTAATACTGGTAAAGGAAACAATCTATCAAGAAGATATAAAAATAGTAAATATTTATGCCCCATACTTTGGTTCATCTAATTACATAAAACTACTTGACATAAAATCTCAGCTATATCCCATTACAATAATGCTGGGTAGTTTCAAGTCACCTGTCTTGCCAATAGATAGCTCATCTGACATACTTGCCATCAAAGATACTTTGGATCTAAAACATACAATAAATTAAGAGAACTTGAAATTAGAAATAAATGGCCAGAAAAACAATAGAAATGAAATAAATACATACTTGGAAATAAAAAAATACACTTTTGAATGAAAGTTGAAATCACTGAAAGACCAGGGGAGAAATTTTTAAAAATTTATAATTAAAGAATAGAGATACAATATTCCAGAACTTCTGGGACACTACAAAAGTGGTTCTAGAGGGAGGTTATAGCTAGGAGTGCCTACATAAAAGTCAGACAGATCTCAAAAAAAAAAACCCCACAAAACTAATGAAGCATCTCAATATATTTGAAAAACAAACCAATTCTAAACCAATAGGAGGAAGGGAATAACAAAGATCAGAGCCAAAGTCAGCGAGAGAATTTGAAAGATACAAAGAATTAATGAACAAAAGCAGTGGTTCTTTGAAAAGACAGAGGAGACCAATAAATACTTCACCAAGACTAACCAAAAGACAGAGACCCAAATTAATAAAATTAGAGCTGAAAATGGAGGTATCACAACAGATATCACTGAAATCCAGAGGTTCCTAAGGGACTATTAAAATATAGAAGAAATGAGTTGATTCCCAGACACATATAACCTACCAAAATTGAAATATGAGGATACAGAAAATCTAAACAAACCAATAATAACTAATGAGATTGAAGCAATAATAAAAAGTCTTCCAATGAATAAAAAAATTCAGGACCACATGGATTTACAGCTAAATTATGCCAGAACTTTTAATAAGAACTTATGACAATGCTCCTCAAATCATTTTATGAAATATAAAAGTAGGGAACACTTCTAAACTCATCCTACAAGACCAGTATCATCCCCATTCCAAAAGCAGATAAGGACACATCAAGGAAACATCAACAAGAAACCAATGTCCTCAATGACCATAGGTGCAAAAAGACTTAATAAAATATCAGTAAATCAAATTTAAAAACATTATGAAGATGATTATATGTAATGAACAAGTTGGTTTCACACCAGGCTTTCAAGATGATTCAACATATGTAAATCAATAAACATAATACATCACATAAATAGATACCAGGAAAAAAAATCACATGGTCATTTGTTTTGATGTAAAGAAAAAAACTTTTGACAAAATTAAGCACCCATTGGTGATTAAAAACCTTGAATGAAACAGGAAAATAAGGAGTATGTCTCAACACCATCCAGGCTATATATGACAAATACAAATCCAACATTACACTGGATGGAGAAAAACTGAAAGCATTTCCTCTGAAATCAGAACAAGAGATGGATGCCCACTCTCATCACTCCTATTTAATGTAGTACTGGAAATCTTAGCCAGAACAATGAGGCAAGAGAAGGAAATAAAGGTGACATAAATAAGAAAGGAAGAATTCAAATTATTACTGTTTGAAGATGGCATGATTCTATACTTAGAATATCCAATAAGTTTCACCAGAACTAGAGCTAATATTCATCAAACTAGAAGGAATATAAAACTAACACATAAAATCAATAGATTATCTAAACATCAGTAATGAATTTTCTAAAAGAGAAATTACAAAAGTACTTCCATTTACAATAGCCTTAAAAATAAATAAAATACATAGGAATAAACATAACCAAGGAGGTGAAGGACCTCTATAATGAAAACTGTAGAACACTGAATAAGAAAACCGAAGAAGACATTAGAAGATGGAAAGATCTCCTATGTTCATGGATATGCAGAATTAATATGGTTAAACTGGCATACTACCATAAGCATTATACAAGTCCCATGCAATCACCATCAAAATACCTGTGACATTCTTACTGAACTATAAAAAACAGACCTATAATTCATTTGGAAGAATAAAAGACCCAGAATAGCCAAACCAATTCTTAGCCACAAAAGTAATGCTAGAGACATCCCAATACCTGACTTCATATTCAGAGATGTAGTAACAAAATCAGCCTGGTATTGGCACCAAAACCAGACATGAAAACCAATGAAATAGAATAGAAGACAGAGAAAAACAGAAGGGGGTGGTCATCTGATTATCAACAAAGGTGCCAAAAATGTATGTTGGGTAAAATAGAGCCTTTTAAACAAATGGTGCTGGGAAAACTGAATATCCATATGTAGAAGAATGAAACCAGAGCCTTATCTCTGATTCTGGATAAAAATCAATTCAAAGTGGATCAAAGACCTAGGAATTAGACAAGAAACACTGTGACTGCTATAAGAAGACATGGGGTCAGCCCTCCAACCTATGGGAACAGGGACCAACTTCCCTAAAACTCAAGAAACAAGGCCAAGAATCAAAAAGTGGGGTGGCACCAAATTAAAAAGCTTCTACATAGCAAAAGAAACAGGAGCATGAAGAGACAGCCTCCAGAATGGGAGGAAAAAAATCTTGGTCAGCTACTCTTCCAAAAGGGGATTTATATCCAGAATATATAGAGAAGTATTCTTCAATTTCTTTCGTTAGTGTTTAGTTTTCATTGTAGAGGTCTTTCACTTCTTTTGTTAGATTGATTCTCAAGTATTTCATAATTTTAGGCCTCAAGGACAAGGGATGGGGTGGTGTTTCAGTCTACATTACATGTGTGAGACTGGCATGGACTCATGTCAACTGGGTCATTTCCGTTGTAGCAAAAACTGGATTAGAACAAGCCCACATGTAGACGTAAAAAATATGGCAGAGATTCCTCCAGGAGCTGGATCACACCTGATGTGTGCTTGCTTTTCCTATTTCCACACACCTGAGGTGATTCAGAAGCTGAATTTGTACCAGTCACAGCACTTGGTTGCAAACAACATAATCCCCTCTTTCTAATTGGAGCCAAGGGGCATATATTTCTGCCTATTAGGCCTGAGATTTCAGGAGTACAGGAGAACAAGCTTGGATTGTGCATAGCCAGGAACGACCTAGCTGAGACGGTCCTCTACACCTACCCCAGAGGGTTGTTTGGAAACCCCAGCATACGTGATGACCAAACCTGGAACCCACAGCCAGTAGCCACACAAGGCACCTCTCTCCTGTCCCTGTGTTATTCACACTCACCTTCCCAACCTGGCCAGGCACCAGTCCATGGGAGCTGAGGCCGACGGCAGAGCCTAGCTGCAAGATGTGGGGGGAATAAAGATCTCAGTTTTCAACAGGCTAAAGTCCAGCAAGGCCAGGAAGCAAAGGAATTGCCCATAGGAGTGGACTCCCCAAAGAGGGACACTTCTCCACCTCTTCTCACCTCCCCACAAGCTTGCCTTCACCTCTCAAATCCACTCCTGGCACCAGAAACCTTACCTCCAGGTCTGTCTAGAGTAGCCAACCTGCAACACCCAGAACCTCAGCATGCACATGTTGAAGGCTTCCCCCTGGCTTTGGAAGACATATCAGGTAAAGATGCCTGAGTAGTGATGGACAGGTGTGTGGGCAGGAGCTAAGAACTAGCACCCTTTCATAGAATTTTGAAAAATTATTTGGTTTGTGGTTCTCATCTGCATCTGGAGGAAACCAGGGGCCTCCAGGATACTTTGATTTCAGCTGCTTTTGCCCACCCTCACTGACACCAGGACCGGGGTCAAGGGCACACGCACACACACACTTGCACCCTCAAAACACCTATACATACACATTTATACAGGTGCAGACAACCATGCCCACGTGCCACATGCAGGCACATACATGCATATTCTCCTATGGACACACATGCTGCTGGATGGACACTTGCACACATGTGCACACCCACAGAATCCGACCAGCCCCACTGCCTGCTCTCTCCACACCATTGCTCCTTCTGCCCAGACACCAGCACCATATGCCACGGCTGCTGGGGCATTCCCCCATGTGCCATTCTTGGCTTGAAACAAGCAGTCCGCTGCACGCTGTGTTGGTGACTGAGGTTCCTGCTGGTTTGGTGACGACTTCCCGTGAAGATGCATCCCAGAGGCTGCTCTGCAGGTTGCTCCTTGCACGGAGTGTCTTTTGCATCTTGTCATGTTTGGGTTTTTATGTCTTTGATCTAAAGCAGGTCTCATAGAAACCAAGCAAGATCATGTTTCTATTCACTCTGCCATTCTCTCTCTCTTTTGATTGGAGAGCTTAATTCAGTTACATTTAGATCAACTCCTGATAAAATGAACTTCTGTTATTTTTTTTCTATATCCCTCATTTCCTGCTTGAATATGTAGTTAATTAATTTAACTCCAATCTATTTCACTTGATGTGTCTTTTAGAGCTATTTCTGGGTGGTTCCCATAGGAATTTCATTTACATGCAAAGCTGCAACACTCTGATGTGAATCTTTAACTCCAAGGGCATTCAAGGAGCTGGTCCTGCCCAGCTCCGACCCCACCCCACTCTCCGGTCATGATGTCACAGCTCCCTAGGCGTCTGCATTGTGTGTCACATAACATGCTGGTTTCTGAAGCATTAGTGTGCTGAATCCTGCAGGAAGCACACACAGTACTAGGTTTGATAATGGTCCCTGGGTTCCTTCACTTCAACTGGAACTGGTTGCTTCAAGCCGGGTGGGTCTAGGGGTGACCAGCTCCCTGGGCTCTTCTCTGTGCTGTGGAATGTTTGTGTCCCTCCAAAATCCCGTTGAGCCTTCACCCCACCATGCACTGTGGAGATGGGACCACTAGGAGGTGACTGGTCCAGGAGGCTCCACCCTCATGCAGAGCATGCTGCGTGTGACCAAAGAGCATGAGCAAGTGACTTCCGCCCCTCGGCTTCTTCTGCCACGTGAGAACTCTGCAAGAAGGTGCCACGGTAGAGACAGAGAGGGGCCCTTCCCAGACACTGAATCCAGAGGTGCCTGACCTTGCCTCCTGGCCTCCAGCTGTGACATTCCTCCGTGCTGTGACAGTCCACTCTGAGGTATTCTGTGATGGCAACACGGAAGGACTAAGCCACCTGGGAATGCCGCCAGCCCCTCCTCCTAGGTGGAGGCACTTTCCCACACCAGGATTCTTGGTTGACACCTTTTCCCTTCATTACTTTGAGGATATCTTCCCACTGCCTCTGGATGCCAAGGTTCCTGATGAGAAATCTCGTGAAGATCGAATGAGAAAACGGTGAGGAGAGCTCTCTTCCTCTCAGCTCTGTGGAGGTAATGTAGTCTATGGTGTCTTTCCCCATCTCAATCTGCTGTGGCAAACCCCTCGGCTTCTCCCGAGTTGCTGGTGGCATCCACCAGGTTCTTGTGAAACTGCTTCAGCCCCTCAGGTGGCCACCCCAGTGCCTGGGACCTCACAGGAAGGCCCCACGGTGTGTGCCATAACTGCGTGGTTNTTGTTTTTCTATTTTGCTGTATTTTTTCCATTTTTCCTAATTCATTTTTCCCTCATTTATGTTTTTATTCTTTTATCTTTTAAAAAATTTTAAATGTTTTCTATTTTCTCATTTTTCCTGTTTTTTGTCCTCATTTTTAAAAATCTTTCTATGATTGCCTCATTTTTCACGTTTGCGTTGTTTGTATTTCTTGATATTTTTCGTGCTCAGCAGAGAAACCAGGGCACTGCATGCTACGCAAGCCATCTGTGTTGGATTACTTCCATTTTTATATTTTATAAATTCGTTTTTCTTTTGTCTTTATTTTCTTTTTGCTGTTACTTTTCATTTTTTACTTAGTACTATTATTTGCTTGTATTTGTTCATATTACTAATATAGTTAGCATATTATGAACTGTTAAGTGTTCTCTGTGTAGTTACTATAACTGTTCCTTTGAGCAACCCAGGCAGTGCATGAGAACTGTCCCAATGTGCCAAGAGACTGACAGAGAGCTAGACAGATCTCAGAGCATGGAGGGGACAATTTATTTGAGTCCTTCCTCATGGAAGTGTGTCATTAGGTTGTTCAACCACCACTTGAATACTGGCAGCTTGGGTCCAAGGAAGGTCAAGTTTATGAGTGTCGACAGCAGTGGCTTCATCCTGACTGGATGTATTTCAATAACCTTGAGCTGATATCAAACAACCAGGCTGGAGCCGGGATCTGGTTGCAAAGCTCCACAAGATGCTGGTGGTTTAGTCTTATTTTGGATGATGGGAAACAATGCAAGAAAAAACACCTAGGGTTGTTCTGAGCCCATCATGGAGTGTCAGCTCAAGGTGGAGACAAGCAGGTCAAGCTGAATCCATACGTGACACCCCTCATCACAGCTCTTACAATCTCACACGCCCCCTCTTCTGTGATCTGCCCTGAGCCTGTGAGGGCTCCCATCCTTGCAGAGGTGGTGCCAGCTTGTGAGCAGCGTGCACAGAGCTCTAGAGGCACGTGCATGAAAAGAGACAGAACAGTTATGCAAAAGAACAATCCTCCTTCTCTTCCAGCAGCCACAGGACCACACACACTGAGCATGTCTGCTATGGAGGAGAGAGGAGAGAAGGCATTCACAGGGGTTATTTTGTGTGACCTGAGGGGGGCAGCAGCGGGGACGTGCACATAGCATTTGTGTTAACAGCACAGCTTCCAGGCAGATCAGCCAAAGACCCCACCAACAAGTGTTCTTAGTGCCATGAGGTGTGTCCTTGAGCCCGCTCAGCACTAAACTCCAAAGGGTCAACAGGAAACGTGTTTAGAAGGCCACTGTCTCCTGGCCTAACTAACCTGGGTGGGCAGCAAACCACTGGAGTCCCACTGTACTGTCCCTTACACAGGAGTTAAGGCTCTGTGTTGAGACAGCAGAGCTGGATCAACTCTGGCCACAGAGGATGGGCAGTCACCATTTGCCATGGAAGGTCTGGTGGCAGGAGCCAGAGTGCCCACCCACTTCAGGTGCCTAGGAGGGCAGCCCAGCCCGACATGTGGGTGTGGAAATGGGCTAAACCTTTGCCAGAACTTCACTGCATCTTGCCAAGGGGGGCTTCCTAATGGGGCCTGGATCTGCTACTGGAACAAGCCGTCCCTTGGCTCTGCCAACTGGCTGCCTGGGTATTTTATCGAGGATGAAAAGGCCAGGACAGGGCATGTGCTGGGCCTACTGCGCACAGCCTGGTCTGTGACATGGGTGTCCTGTCACTATCGGCCGGCAGGATACACGTGCAGTACACACTTCAAGGCCTTTGGTTCTAGCATTTGAGTTCACTATTTTGTTGGGAGGGCTGGTCAAGGCCACTAGACCATGTTCCACTGATTGATTTGCCATTAACAAGGTGAGGCGTGACAACACTGCCCAGGGGAGGGCACAATCAGCGGCCATGGCCCAAAAGTTTCCACTTCCATGCTGCCCGCCATTCTCCATTGGATGCTCGGATTTCCGTCCGTCTCAGACGAGGTGTGTCCATGGCAGGACATACTGCAGCAGCAGTCCAGATGCTTGGGTGCCCTGACTGCACGTCTGTCCACCAACCACGCAGTTATGGCACACACCGTGGGGCCTTCCTGTGAGGTCCCAGGCACTGGGGTGGCCACCTGAGGGGCTGAAGCAGTTTCACAAGAACCTGGTGGATGCCACCAGCAACTCGGGAGAAGCCGAGGGGTTTGCCACAGCAGATTGAGATGGGGAAATAGGCCACCCACCATCCTAGGGAGGTGGCCATGTGCACTGTGACTCAAACCCTTGGTCAGGGGCTTCACTTCTAGTAAAGCCTGGGACACTGCTGGAAACTGTTGCCCTGAGGGGAGGGTCAGGCTCAGCCTCCCTGCAGAGCTCTGATTAACAATAAGGTACACTTGTCCTTGTTCTTGCCAGAGAGCCTGACTGGTCATCTACTACACAGGTGACACTAACCTGCACTGTGGTGCCCTGTAGAGGGCGCCCAGAGCCCATGCCTCTGCTATCAAGTGTTTGCTTTCCACATGTTCCTGCTGGGGATCACACTAGTCCATGTGGCGCCCTTATTAATTCCTCTGTGGACATAGGTAATGAAAGGCCCCCAGAAACCCAGGATTCCCAGAGAAGGAATGGCAGTTTGTCACATCATTCCTGCAATGCATCTTTTCTTACCCAATTGGACACCTGTGGGGTTCTCAGGACAGCCCACAGCCTTGGGTCTCATTGGGGTGACAGCACATTAACTCATGCACGGATGTGTGCACAGTTGCTTCATTCACTCCTGAAACAGAGTGTGTCTTCACAAATTAGCATGACATCATCCACACGATGGGACCAGGGAATGTAGGTACGAAACTCCTATCAGAAATCTGAGTGAGGTCCTGAGCCACCATGTGGTGACAGATAGCAGGACTGTGCAGATTTCCCGGAGGCAGTACCTGGGATGTCCCCTGCCTGCCCTTCCAAGGCAAGACCAACTGGTCTTGCCAGTCCTGTTACTTAGGACTGATGGAAAATAGGAGCTAAGCTCAGCACAGCATGCACAGAGACAAGGTGGGTGTGCTTGTTCCTGAGCCCTGGTAGTGGGGGGCACTGCAGCCAAACTCCTAGGAATCACCTTGCCCCACCCCCTCTAGTCCACAGCCCTTCTGCAAGTCCTAGCTGGCCTCTACCACCCAGAGGGACTCCTGAAGGCCTGGTAGGTAGGACCTGAGTGCCACCCTGCTGCTCCTCTCTCTGGGCCTCCCATCTTGCTTGTGCACCTGGCAGCTTGTCCTGCTTGGTACTTCCTGTCTGGGGACAGGAGGGCTGACAGCTTCCTGTTGTCTTCCTCCCTAGATTCTGCATTGACTGCCCATCCTGAGGTAGAAATTCCCCACAGAGACCTCGAATGTCTTTCCTGGCAGAACGCCATCCAGCCTCTTCTCAGGGACAAAGGACATTAGTAGTAAACATGGACCACTGCCCTCCTTCCCTGGGAGGACCAGGGGATGATCCCTGGCCCATGTGGTTCCCAGTGGACCACCAGGTCCCTAAGTCCTGGCCACCTCAGCCCCACCCCTGGTCACAGAGAGTGAGGAGGGGTACATCTCGAGTGGCCTCAGTGCCAGAGCTGGGATTCCCTGACCTTCCTGCACAGGTGGGAAAGGCTGGGGCAGTTGGTCCCTCTCCAGTTCCCTCCACAAGGCTCCCCAGGTGCAGTGGTGCCTTCCCATCTTTCCCTGGGAAGCCACCAGGGAGCCAGTCACATCACACCAGCTTCCTGTCTATGTGAATGGGTCCCCATTTCTCTTCCCTCTCATTTGTACCTGTCCCTGTTTCCACCAGACTTAGCTGGACTAGGAAACCCAGTGCAGGTCACATTCAGGCTCCTATTTCTCCAATGGCCTCTCCCCATGTGATAAACCTCTCATCTATTAGACTTCATGGGGGAAGAGAGGGGACACACACAATTCTAGAGGCATATTCAGTCCTTTTCATTATACCATAAAAGGAGCAATTCTGGGTCCTTGAGGCACCGGGCATAGATGACTTATCATGCTCTATTGTCCCAGTGTCCTCTGGGTGTCACCAGTGCTCTCCCAAGAGGGACCACTCCTGTTAGAGAAACTCCTATATCATGTGACAATAATATTTACCATGTTGTGCGGGCCTTAGGGGGCTAACTTGAAGGCTACATAGGAGCTCACTGCAAGATGCCATGTTTCCTCACCACAATGGAATAAATGACATTTAGCAAAGAGCAGGCTGACTCTTAGAGATCTGTGGAAATCCTTGTGATCACGCTGTGGGCTCCAATAACTGAGCACAGGCCCCCCTCTCCCCACCTGGCTGTACATGGCCACCTGGGGATGTTTCCCAAGGGTGCTCCCTTTCTCCCACCCATTCCCTGGTCTCTCTGTTGGCTGAGCACTTGCTCTGGACTCACCCACTCACACTGTATGAGGACTGTTCCCAAGGAGCTGTGAGAGCAAGAAGGAGAGGAAGAAGGACCAAGAGGCAGGAGCACAGAGTGGGGGAAATTCCTGAAGGAGGTGCATTTCTGGGCACAGAAAGATCAGGGTGATCCCCCGGATGTGGTTCAGATGAGGGACATACTCAGAGGAGGGAAAACAAGTGCCTTCATCGTGGCTGGGTAATACTGGAGAGCCAGCTGCAGAGGCAAGGCTCCCCCAGAGCCCCACTGCTCGGAGTCATTTACAGGTTCTGGTTCAACAATGAACACCCAGCTATGGTGACTCTGAGCCAACATGGCTGCAGTCATGTCAGGGGAAGCCACGCCGTTGTGCATTCGTGCTGCTCATCAGCAGTTAGTACAGTTAGTATTGTAAGTGCTGCTGCTTAGCATGTGTAGTGAATGTAGCAAGGAAGTCACCTGTGTCCTCACCTTGCAGGCAGCTCCTCATACAAGGAGGCCATCACAGGTCAATATCGGGTACTATGGACCCTTGGGCAGGGCAGATTTGCCAAGGTGAAACTAGCCAGGCAACTCCTAACAGGGCCCAGGTGTCCATGAATGTCATTCNGCCCTGCTGTTAGCAGTTGGGCCTTGCCCATCCCCAGAAGTTCTATCCAGCTACTCTCAAGGAGATGACCTTTGTCTTGAGCTGCCCTTCCCAACTTTACCTACTAGTTCTCAGAATATCAACTGCCTGAGAAGCACCAGGAGTCCTTCCTGGGGACACAGAGAAGCATGTCCCTCTCCATTATATCCACAAACCAAAGCTTGCCTATGCAAGTCAAGAGCCAGGAGTGTGAGGGTTTGACATATTTATCCCATGAGTGTTGAGTGCTAAAGTCACACACCCTGAATTCAGGAACAAAGTGGCTCCAATGTAAGAAGTGGAGAGTGGAGACCAAGTCAGAATCCCAGGAGGTGAGGTGGCGAAGCTGTAGTTTCTGCAGTTTCCTGTCTTTAGACTATGCTTTGATCATAGTCTTTAAACATTAACAGATCACAGTTGTGTACAATGTGATCGCGTGTGCACACGCCACGGAATGACCTAGACTTGCATGTAACACGCTCATTACCTGGGACAGATGCTTTAGGATTGCTCCTTTCTGAAATCTAAGAAGTTGAATCCGAGATCCAGAGAGCAGAATGGCAGGTGCAGCTGGTCAGGGAGGGGAGAGGTGGGGGATGGAGATGGGTGAGGCCCAGTGGGAGGAGAAGTTCAGCCAGGCAGAGGAGTCGGTCTGGACATCCACTGACCAGCCTGGTGACTTAGTCAAGGACCTGGAACTGTACGAGTCAAAGATGTTAAAAAGGGGGAATTTTAACTTTCTTCTTGCATTTAAAAGGGAGAACATGGGAACTCTGACCTTGGAGGACCTTGGCTGAATGGAGTGGTAGATTGTCCAGGTGTGGATTCCAGCTGTTTAAAAGAGGAGATGAATGTCCACACTGCTGCCTGCTGGGCACACTGCTCAAAGTCCTCTGTTCTGTCATGGTGAAGTGCACAGTTCACGATGTAGCTAGGCAACCTTCCCTAGGAGCAGAGGCCACCTGCAGACCCAAGCTGCAAGGTGTCCGAGAAAGAAGAAACACACGTCACCAACACAGTCACTTGAACCTTGGTCTCTAGAGTGACCTGGAGGAAAGGTCCATTATCTCAGCAGTCTCAAGAGGACAGTCACACACTCCACTGGTCTTGGGACACTGGCTGTCTGAGCCCTTGAAGTGTCTCCAATGTGCCCTCCACTCTGAGGGTACATTGATCAGCTCTGCCCCATGTTTGCCTGTCACTCTTTGGGTACCATGTGGCAGGTGAAGCACTGAAGCTCACTGACCTAAGAGTGGCTTTCAGTGATGCCTGGTCCCTGGGACATGGGTAAGAAAACCTGAGTGTCACATTCTGCTCAGGAATACCCAGTTGGCTAAGCCCCAGTGACCCACAGGTGTGGACTCTCCAAGGTGGGCCCTCTTGATAACAGCCAGTATTAGCAATCTCCTCCTCTTCTCACCTCTCCACACCTTGGCCTTCACCTTTCAAATCAACTCCTAGCACCAGAATCCTTACTTCCCTGTCTGTCTGGAGCAGTCAACCAGCAGCATCCAGATCCTCAACATGTACAATGTGAAGGTGTCACCCTGGCTTTGGAAGACCTACTGGGTAGAGCAGTGATTGACAGGAGTGAGGGCGGGCACTAAGATCTCACGCCCATTCCTGCCAGTTGGGAAAATCATTCAATTTGTGGTTCTCCTGTGTGTCTGGGAGCAACCACAGGCCTCCAGAATGTTCTTGCCCTCCAGCTGCCCTTGTTTACTCTCAGTGACACCAACACCAGGACCAAGCTCACATGCACACACAGGCACACACCTACACACACATGCAACTGTGCCTCACACGTGCACATGCACGCTCTCAGGGGCACTCACGCATATTGTCCTGTGTGTGCACATACTGCAGGAACACAGAAGCACAGAAGCCCAATCAACCCCAGAGTTCTGAGAGAGAGATGGGTGGGGGCTGGATCCCAATTGCTCCTTTAACATTTTGCCTCAGGGACAAGACTTCCTGCAATTAGGAGCCAGTGCTTAGATTCCACCAACCCAAGAGTCCCATCAACAAGCCTGCCATGAAGGAACCTTAGAGGGAGACTTTAGCTCCAAGCTAAGCAGTGTCCTGGGGGAAAGACCTCTATAGCAGCAGAACAACAGGGAAGACTCATGTGGTTTTGTCTTGTTCAGGGAGGGGATGAAACCTAGGGCCTCCCACACAGCCACCTACCACTGCTTAAAGCAGGGTTAATGAAAGAGGAACTGAGTTCTTCGGGTAGACACTAAGTCTTTAGAAGAGAAGGTTATCACAGAATTGTGAAGAGTAGAAACAAGATCATTGACAATGTATCCTAGATGTTTTAGTTGCCAAACAAGTAAATCTCAAACTCTGTAGCACACAAGGCAGGCATTCTCTGACGTTCGGTTTTTTTATTTTTTTTTTCTTCTTATGCAAAGATCCTTGAGATCAATAAGTAAGAAAAGCTCTGTGGATTCTCCCCAGATGTGGGTGGTTCATTTCCTTCTCTTATTTCAGGGCAGGGATGAGAAACATCCCTGGGCTGGACTTCAAGTCTTCATGGTACAAGAAGCAGTGTGGAGGGGACCTGGGGCTCTGGGACACATAGCCTACTGAGAACTTTTCTTTTGTTGTATTCTTCTGATAGTTTTTCCCTGTTAATTCCTTTGGTGCATTCTTAAGCATCCAAAAAACAAATAACCCAACCAATAAATGGGCCAAGGACCTGAACAGACACTTCTCAGAAAGTGATATACAATCAATCAACAAATATATGAAAAAATGCTCATCATCTCTAGCAATTAGAGAAATGCAAATCAAAACTACTCTAAGATATCATCTCACTCCAGTCAGAATGTCAGCTATTACGAAGACAAACAACAATAATGTTGGTGAGGATGTGGGAAAAAGGTACACTCATACATTGCTGGTGGGACTGCAAATTGGTGCAGTCAATATGGAAAGCAGTAAGGAGGTTCCTTGGGAAACTGGGAATGGAACCACCATTTGACCCAGCTATCCCTCTCCTTGGTCTATACCCAAAGGACTTAAAAACATACTACAGGGACACAGCCACATCAATATTTATAGCAGCACAATTTACAATAGTTAAACTGTGGAACCAACCTAGATGCCATTCAGTAGAATGGCTAAATAAAAATGTGACATATATACACAATGGAATATTACTCAGCAATAAAATGTAAATGGTGTTGGAGAAGATAATGCTAAGTTAGCCAATCCCAAAAAACCAAATGCTGAATGTTTTCTCTGATATAAGGAGGCTTACTTATAATGGGCAGGGAGAGGGAGCATGGGAGGAATAGACAAACTCTAGATAGGGCAGAGGGGTGGGAGGGAAAGAGGACAGGGGATTAGCATGGTGGAATGTGGTGGACATCATTATCCAAAGTACATGTATGAAGACATGAATTGGTGTCAACATACTTTATATACAACCAGAGATATGAAAAATTGTGCTGTATATGTGTAATAAGAATTGTAATGCATTCCACTGTCATGTATTTTTTAAAAAATCAATTAAAATTTTAAAAAATTAAAATTTTATTTTCCTATTACTTTCCCTAACACCTTTGTCATCGTTTTTAATCCATTTGATGGCTGCCTCATTTTTGTTCTGCATACATTTGTGGACTTACACTGTTGGTGATCAAACCAAGGGCCTTGTACAGGTGGAAGAAACTGTACAGTTTAATATTTTCTCCCTTTTAAACTTTCCCCCCCAATTCCTTATTTGCCTTTTCACTTGTACTATTTACCATATTTTTTATTTACTCAGTATTATATTATCTTTCCTTAATGCTTTTTCCATATTTGGTGTAATTTAATTCATCTGCACTTTTCTGTTACATTTTCTGTGTTAGTGCAGTTTTTCTGCCCCAGAATCACCCAGTATTGGGCTGGTCCCAGGGAGCCATGAAAAAAAGAGCCAGACAGATGTAGAGGAGGGAGAGGAGCAGTTGATTCAGGGACTTCCACCTGGAAGCAGGGTTTTGGCTCACTGAACCACCAACTGTGTCCTCACAATGTGAGAAGAAGGGTTCAGGGTAGGACAAAAGGGGCTTCACCCTGCCTGCATCTTGTTACTCTGAGTAATATTAACAGGTGACGTACCTTCTGGAGCCAGGATCTGGTTGTAAAGGTCCACAAACCACTCTGATGGTTTAGACTCTTTTTGGTGGCTGTCACACTATTAAAGAAAAGCCACCCAGGGTTATTGGGCCAATTATGGCAGTGATGAGTCACGCAGGTGGCATTCAGGGGAAGCTGAATCCACTCGTGCGACCGCTCATCACAGCTCTCAGTCTCCCATGCCCTCTCTTCTGCGATATACCCTAAGCTGTGAGGGGTCCCAGCCTTGAAGAGGTGGTGGCTCGTGCATGAAAAGAGTGAGAAGTTATCAAATGATAAGAACAATCAATTTTCTCTGCCAGGATCCACAGAGTCAAAACCCAACTGAGAATATCTCCTATGGGGGTAGAGATCAGAGAAAGCACTAATCTGAGTTTTCATGTGTATATAAGATGGGTAACATTGGCTGCTGTGATTTCCTTCCGTCTCAAACCAGGCCGTGTCCATGGCAGGACATACTGCAGCCTAAGTCCAGATGCTCAGGAGCCCCTGCTGCACACATCTGTCCACCAAGCAATCTCAGTCATGGCCCACCCCATGTGGCCCTTCCTGTGAGATCCTAGGCACTCGGGTGGCTACTTGAGGGCTGTGCAGTTTCATAGGAACATGGGTCAATGCCATGTGCAGCACAGGAGAGGCCAAAGGCTGTGTCATAACAGATTGAGGTGGTGCAATAGACCACCCACCCATCCTAGGGAGGTGGCCATGAGCACTGTGACTGAAATTCTGTGAGGTTTCACTAGGAATGGACTGCTTTAGCTCACCTCTTGGGCTCTCATCCAAAACCTAAGGTACCTTTAGTCGAGTTGTTTTTCCTGTATGCCTGACTCTTGCCATCTGCTATACAGGTGACATCTATCTGCCCCTGAGATCCTGTAGAGGGTGCCCAGAGCCTGTGCCTGGACTATCACCACCTTTGCTTTCTCAAAGATTTCCTCTGGGAGCGCACTAGTCCCATGAGCTCCCTTCTTAATTAGCTGCTTAGTGGACAGAGGCATTGAGCAAGCTGTATAATGAACAGCGCCAGCAACCCAGGATTCCTAGAGAAGCCTGTCCATGCTTCTCTGTGTGGGACATGGGGAAGGTAGCATTTTCTGTCACTTCATCCCTGGATACATCAAGTGTTACCCACCCGACACCTGTGGGATCTGCAGGATGGTCCACTGGCTTGGAACTCATTGGGGTGACAGCACATTAACTAATGCACAGATATGAGAATGGGTATCTCATTGACTCCTGTAACAAAGTACGATCTTACCCTCTTAGCATGATAGAAGAATAAATGAACCAGGTAAAATCCATGGAGAATGAAACCTGAGTGAGATGAGGAGCCACTATGAAGTGACACATTTTAGGACTGTGTGGATTTCTCAGGCACTACTTGGAGAGTCCCCTGTCTGCCCTTCCAAAGGAACACAAACTGGTCTAGCTAGTCCAGTTACAAAAGATTTGTGACAAGACATTCATAACGGCATGCTCAGAAACAAGAGGGGTTGTGGTTCATGCTTAGATCCAGGTGATGTGAGGAACTATAGCAAAACTCCCAGGTATCAGCATATGCCACGCCCTGTGGTCCACATTCATTCTCTGAGTGCTAGCTGGCCTTTCGACCAGCCCAAGTGGACTATGGAAGCCAGGGTAGGTAGGATGTAAATCCCAACCTGCTGCAACTCTTTTCTAAGCCTCCGACCTTGGCATGTCCTCCTGGCAGCTTGAGGTGCCTAGTATTTACTGTCTGGGGACAGGAGCGCTTACAGCTTCCTATAATCTTCCTCCATAGATTCTACTTTTACATCTCAACAAGTACAGCGTTCTTGATATAACTAAAGGTAATACCAAAGAATCAGGCCCATTCTGGCAGCTGGGCTGCTGTGGCAAGGCTCCCTCCAGAGCACCCCACTGCTCTGAAACATTTATAGGTTCTGGTTCATCAAGGAAAACCACAACATGGCTGCAGTCATATCATGGGGAATCCATGTAGTTGTGCATTCGTGCTGCTAATTAGCACAGTTAGGATTGTAAGTGTTGCTGCTTAGGATGTGCAGTCAGAGTAGTAAGGAAATCAGCTTTCGTCATTCCCTTGCAGATAACTACTCAAAAGAGATGACCTTCAACGAATCAATATGAGGTCCTATGGACCCTTGGGCAGCGTAGATTTGCCAAGGTGAAACTAGCCAGGCAATCCTAACAGGGTCCAGGTGTCCATGAATGTCATTCAGAAAGGCCGGCAGAGCTCCTCCATCCCCCACAGAGTATTGGCAGGAGAGGACCCAGTGGAGGCTCGAGTCACCCAATGTCATCCAGCTGTTCCATGTTATCGAGACAGGTGAGGACAGCTACGTTGTGATGGAGCACGTGAGCAGAGGAGAGCTGCTGCTCCAGGTGAGGAGGATGGCAGCATGCAGGAGAGGAGCCTGGGGACCTGGGTCACCTCTGCTGCCTGCTGCTGCCCCAGGTGGGCGTTGCTCACAGGAGGCTGAGAGAGGAGCATCCTTGGATGCTGCAGGAAAGAGAGAACTCGGTGACTGTGGACTGCACAGCAGGTCTCAGCCGGACCAGAACTCAGGACATTGTTTGGGAATACCATGACCCCAGGAATCTGATAAGATCCTCTTCAAAATTATCCTCACGGGATCCTCTGTTGAAGGCAGAAAATCTGGTGCTGCTTTAGGAGCTGATCCTCTGGGGAAGGTGCAGAACTCTCTTCTACCTTTCAATGGAAAAGGAAAGAGTCATTAGAACTTCCTCACACCCACACTGGACCACCTGTGGGCACCAAGGCTGAGCAGGAGAGGAAGAGTCATTTAGACCTAATCAGAGCCACTCCTCATCCCAGGGCCATAAATTCACCATGCTCATGTTCCTCATGGGTTTTGACCCTGATGACATCCGGGAGTCCTTGTTCAATGGAAAGGTGACTGAGGAGGTGAGGGCCATGTGTCTGAGGATGCAGATACAAGAAATACACACTGGGCTCCAAAGTCACAGTTGAGCTCTGCTGTTGGCAGTTGGGCCTTGCCCATCCCCTGAAGTTCCACCCACTTTCTCTCAATCTCCCAAAACATGAGTTGTGTTATGAGCTGCCCTTTCATCTTTATGGACTAGACCTCTGAACATCACCTGCCCGAGGAGCACTAGGATTCAGGGCTCAGGGGTGGAATTGGGCCAATATGCCTGACATGCTCCCCCCACCACAATACAGCCCTGGGGGCCCTGGATCATGCTCTTCCCCCACCCTAGATGCTAGCAGTAATAGAGGGCAGACAGAGAAGCCCGTTTGGATAGTGGTTTACACCATAAAACAAATCTCCAATATCCAAGATAACAACGAGGAGCTAGGGATAGGCATATTCATTCTAAAAATATTAAGTGCTAAAGCCACACAAAGAATACCCATGAAAGTGAAAAGGTTAAGAATGTAAGAATTAAGTTCTGTTTTCCTGGAACCTGAAACTCATGTAGAAGTTGAAAACAACTCCCGGAAATGCCCACTAAATGTATGTTGAAATCTCCCCTGATCATCTGGTTGCTCTACGAAAACAACCCCTCCCAGAAACCGTGCAATGATTGGCTATGCTGTATGTGAAGTCCCTGCCCTCTCCAAGGAAAGTATATAAGCTCTGCTTAAGCTGTTCCCGGGGCTCTCTCTCTGCTCTATTCAAGTGAGCTCTGAGCCCCAGCATGCTGGACCCCCAATAAACCCTTTGCTGTTGCATGAGACAGTCTCTTGGTGGTCTCTTCCTCCGACGCTCGCCCGACCTTTACAAAAGAGGTGGGCAGCACAGAAAAAGATAGAAACCCAGAAGGTGCAGTCATCCAGATGCAGTTCCTACTGTTTATTTTTGTCTCTGCTTTTATAATGGTCTTATTTAATTTCATAATCACAATTGTATGCATTTGCGTGCTACAGTTTGATTAGATATACGAACACACCACAGAGTGGTCCAGTCCTGTGAATTAACACGTCCATCATTCTGAAAGACAGAGGAGCCAGGATCCCCCCTTTTGGAGTTTGAAAAAGTTGAACCCTAGACAGAGACAACAGAATGATGCATGTAGGTGATTAGGGATTGAATGAGCAGAAAATAAAGATTTGATTTAAAACATGAGGAAAACATCTGACGGGGAGTAAGAATGAGTTAGAGATCTGTTGCACAGTACCTACAGTCAAGCGAAGGTACTGTGTGCTTCAATGAAAAAATCAGAGTTGGTTTCAAGTGTGTCTGCATGGAATGTGAACAGTGAGGGAACCCTCTGCTTTGATGATCCTGACTTCATGAACAGGGGAGTTTCATTAGGTAGGTTTACCTTAGAATAAGGTGAAAGACCTACTGCACAGCAGGATGAACATATTCAAGAATGTTCTGAGTATATCAAAGTAGCCAAGATGTCAGTTTCCCATGTCTCCCTGCATTTTAACTGGAGACCCACACATGCCCATGCTCAGTGGACCATGGTGAGGGGCTTTGCCAGGCGTGGACCCACACAGCTGCAGGGGCAGCCAGGAGGAAGTGCACCCTGCTGTGTGCCAGGCACAGCTGACCCAGAGCCCACCCCCCAGGGCATGGTGAGGGGCAAAGTGCTGGGCTCTCTGTGCAAGGGATGCCCTCCAGAGGGCACCTGGTAACTGTGTGGCTGTCCAAAGCATCCTGTGCAGAGGTGAGCTGATGGCATGGCTTCCAGCTTCCTGGAGACGAGACAGCACCTGTGTCCACACCTGTGGAGACATGTCCCCTTTCTTGCTCTTCCTGTTCTCTGCTCCATGTTTCTGGGTAGGGAGATGTTTCGTACCAAACTTCTCCTTCTTTCCAATCTCACAATCACACTGAGGCTCCTGAAAGTTAGACCACAGATGGCTCCCTGTTGAGCAGTTCACCAGAGCTCTGTGTGCTTCTACTTGACCAGGGGTCAGTTAAACAACTGTTAGAGTTAAATCAAACTCCTAGATGGAAAAGGGAGGTGAGAGAAATAACAAGGTGAGTGCAGCAGCCACAGCCAGGCCTCGTGCCTCTGATGGCACCTGGCTCTGAGCTGGATGCAGGAACAGGCAGCTGCTGTGTCACCTCTGTGAAATTGGTGGTGCTACTTCAGAAGGACAATGAACAGGTGGTTTGTCCTTCTGCATGGTGCTGAGACAGCCCTAGGGCAGGAGGAAGTCCTCTGCCCCAGCCTGTGGGGGAGTCAGAGAGGTGGTGTCTGTGGTTCTCAGGGCAGTCACTGCACTGTGTCACTGCACTGTGCTGCTCAGGTCCCTGACTGCACCATGCAGGAGTCTGGCCTTTCCACTGTGACCATTTCCTCTCCTTTAGCAGTGGCCCAGTGGTTACTCTGAGACCCTCCCTCATGTAAGGGCCCTCCAGTCAGCCTGACTTTCCAAGGAGTGGTTGGCATTCATCCAGGGGTCTTTAGTGTCCCAGGAGGATTATATCAGTAGAGAGCATCCCTGCAGGATGGCAGAGGGTGGGAAATGGAGTCTCTCTCATGGGAGTCTCCAAGTTCCCAGGCTCTCCATGTTTCCACTTCAATCTGTGAATTTGGCTTTCAGAAACCCACCAGGGAGCCTCCTCTTGGGATACTGTGGGGCACAGCTATGTCCTGGGAGGTCCCCAGGCCTCATGCATGGTCAGCCACCTCAGGTGCACAGTCTTCATCATGCAGTGTCCCTGCCCAGCAGTCACTGTGACTGTGGACAGCAAACAGGGCATTATTCCAGGAGATGATGGCCAGAGAAGCAAGAAGCAGGCTGGGCACAGGAAGGGGTTCATGGATCACTCTCTTGATCAGGGTGGGAGGGTCCTTGATCCCCAGGGTCCTTCTGCTCAACAGCCCAGTGAGTGGGTCACAGCCTTGCTGCTGTTGAGCTCCACGTGGTTCCTGAGCCATCCCACATCCCCTTCAGGTGTCTCTAGGCTGTTCTGGTGACTTTGGTGACTCCCTCTGTTTGAGTCCTTCACAGTTGATTGATTGCTCCCACTGACACTTTATTTTCTCCATTCCCCTCTGCCTACAAATGATTCACCTCCAAATAGTCCATTCAGTTTTGAACTCAGCCATGGAGTCTCCTGTGGAGGACATCAGAGCCCTAATGGCCCAAGCACTTCCCAGAAGCCCCACTTCTGGACATGGCTGAATTTGGAACAAAGACCTGAACGCATGCACCGTGGAGCATGTCAGATCCAAACTCTGAGAAGCATGAAGAATTGGAAGGAACAGAGCCTCATCTCCCTGTCACACTGAAGGTCACACTGTCATAGTGTTGGATTCAGGGAGGCTCAGCTCTCAGAGGGATGGAGTAGGAGGTGTGTGGATGGAGCAGGAAGCCAGGGGCCAGTTGCATCCCCAAGAAGCTAGAGAAGGGAGTTCATGGGCTCTGGGTGCAATGTGGGTATTTTACTCAGGGCAAGGAGTCCCAGAGCAGATGTACAATGGCTGACCTGGCTCTAGGGAGCTACCCAATGCCTCAGAGATAGTGGACAGGGTAAGTGATTTAATTCATGATATGTGAGCCAGAGTGGCATAGAATGATGTCAACTCTATCACTTCCTCTACAGCAAAAAGTGGATTGTCCACAAACGAGCATGAAGAGTGTAACACCCCAGGCAGTGGAGGTACAAATGACTTTTACTTGCTTTTCTTATGCTTTTTGTATTTCACCATGTAAACCTCCAGGTGATATCAGAACCTGAAATGTTATCAGACAAGGTGCATCCTTGCCAACAACAGAATGCCCCCTTTCTACTTTGACACTTAGGGGTTTACTTCTGGGCGTTTGGACTGAGATTCTGTAACTACAGAACAAGCCTGGATCCCCATCATCAGGCACGGCACCATCCTGCTGCTGCAGCAGGATTCCTGTGACCCTCTTTACACCACTTCACAGAGGTGACACAGCAGCTCCCTCTTCCCCTGCATCCAACTCAGAGCCAGGTGCCTTTAGAGGCATGTGGCATGGCTGTGGCTGCTATACTCACCTCCATATTCCTCTTACGTCACTTTTCCATTTAGGAGTCTGATTTAGAATCACTTGACTACCATCTGATCAAGTAGAAGTACCCAGAGCTCTGATTCTGGTCTGGAAAATTTGTAAACGGGGAACCACCCATGGTCACCTTTCAGGAGCTTCAGCATGACTGTGAGACTGGGAAGAAGCACCTCCCTGCCCAGAAACATGGAGCATGGGACAGAGAGGAGCAGGGAAGGGGATCTGTTCCAGTCTGATATCTCCACAGGTGTGAACACAGGTGCTGTCTCCTCCAGACAGCTGGAAGCCATGCCACCAGCCCACCTCTGACTGCATGGGATGTGTTGGACAGCCACACAGTTACCAGGTGCCCTCTGAACGGGCATCCCTTGCACAGAGAGCCCAGCACTGTCCCTCTCACCATGCACTGGACAGAAGGCTCTAGGCCAGCTGTGCCGGGCACAGAGTGGAGCACACTTCCTCTGGCTCCCTGGCATCTGCGTGAGCCACTCCTGGCAGCTCCCACACAATAATCCACCACAGGAGCAGCAGGGTGACCACCACACCTACTGGCATTCTGTCCTCGTCTCCACTGTCCACCTCTTACATTGAAGACCCCTTATTCCTGAATTCAGGGTGTGTGACTTTGGAGTTCAATACTCATGGGATAACTATGGCTCTCCTTGCTCCTGGCTCTAGGCTTGGCTCTAGATTTGTTTTGTGGATATAATGGAGGAGTACTTGCTTCTCTGCCTTTACTACTGCCAGTGTCTAGGGTGGAGGGAGAGTGACACAGGGGCCTCCAGAGAGCTATGCTGCAGCGTGGGGGGTGCATGGCAGGCACATGGCCCATCTTTAGTCCTTGACCCTCTCTTGGTGCTGCTCAGGCAGGTGGTGTTCAGAGGACATAGTGATGGCATGCTACTTGAGGAAGATCATCCTTTGTTTCAGGAGTCAGTGAAGCAGCTGTGCACACATCTGTGCATGGTGTAATGTGCTGTCAGACCCAGGGAGAACCAAGGTGGTGGACCATCCTGCAGTTCCCACGTGTGTCCTGATGAGTGAGAAATGATGCATTTCAGGAGAGATGTGATGGAACCTGACAACATTCCCCGTGTTACATACAGTAAACCATATATAGGATTCCTCAGGAATGCTGGATTGCTGGGATTTTCATTATACCTCTGACTCCACGTCTGTATCCCCTAAGCAGCTACATGTGAGTAGTGTGCTCCTAGGAGGAGACATTTGAGAAAGCAAAGATGTATGAAACCCAGGAATGGCTCTGGGAACCTTGGACAAGGAATACCTGCAGTTAGCTGGCATGTACAGCAGATGGCCTGAGTCAAGGTCTTAGACAGAAATAAAACAAACTAAAGCTACCTTTGTCTTAATTAGAGCTCTGGAAGGGAGCATAAAGGAGAGGCTGCCCTCGGAGCAGCAGTTTCTAGAAGTGTGCAAGGTCCTGCTAGAAATGAAGCTCCTGACCAAGAGTTTGAATCACACTGCACACTGGCCACCTGCCCAGTGGGTGGTGGCCTATCGCACCAACCTCAGTCTATCACTGTATAGCCCTCTGCTTCTCCTGAGTACTGGTGGCATTGACCCAGGTTCCTGTGAAACTGCCTCAGCCCCACTGGTCACTATGCCTGTTACTGGCGTCTCACGGGAAGGGCCTCATATGTTAGCCCCTACTGAAAAGGTTTGTGGACAGACTTGCACAGCAGGGGCTCCTGAGCTACTGGACTGCAGCTGCAGGATGTCCTGCCATGGACACTCCTGGGTTGAGATAGAAGAAAATCAGAGCAGCCAATGGGCTCAGTGGTGGGTGGTAAGAATATGGGAACTTGTGGGCCATGGCGGCTGGTTGTTTGTACATCCATTGGGTGATGTTCTCAGGGCTTACCTTGCTGATGGCAAAATGGTCAGTGGGACAATGATCTAGTGGCCTTTGCCAGTCTCACCAAGCAAAATAGTAAACCAAATTGTCACTCTTAAGGGCCTTGAGATGCGCAGACTGTGTACCAGTGCTGGTTAACTGTGAGCATGGTACCCATGCCCAGGGCATGTAGGCCAGCAATGGGTCCCAGCACATGATGGATCATGGCATTTTAATTTACCATAAAAGCTCCAGACATCAGAGTTGGTGGAGAGTAGGAAGAGCTGTTTAAGCAGAGGATCCAACTCAACCCAATCTTGGCAAGATTTAGCCCATTTCAATACCCACATGACTGGCTTACCTGTCCCTCAAGAGCAGCTGATGGGGGAAGCACTGACCCCTGTCCCAAGACCATCCATGGCCAAACTAATTCCAGAAGTGCTTTCCCAGAGTTTATATGTGGACAGAGAGTGCTGCTGTTTTAACTCCAAGGTGGGGAACTGCCGCAGTCTGGCTGGGCACAATCAGAAGCCACTTGTCAAAAGAAACTAACTTTATTTTTAGAACCACACACGCCAAACAAAACAGCCTCTCAGGAAAAACCCTCAGAGCCTCAACTGCCACCACCGGCTTTCCACAAGCCTCTCTCTCCCACACAAGCTTCTCTCCACCTCCCCCAATCCTCCTGCTCTTGAGGCCGATTGGCTGGGTCACGTGGGCGGAGCCAAAAAAGTCCCCCAATGAGCAGCTCCGTGGTCTGAAAGGGCAGGGAAACAGCCCAATGAGCATCACCGCAGAGGAGCCAATCAGCTAGATGTTGCTGGGGCCGCTGTGAGCCAATCATCAGCCAGCAGCTGGAAGTTTGCTGGCAGCTGGAAGTTTGCTGGGGCCCCTTCGGCTGTGGCTCTCAACATCTCCCCCTCTCTGTTTAAACAACAAGCATGTGGCTTAGGGACCGTGCCTGCCTTAGGTTGTCCAATAGTACATATGGTCCTTAGGTTGGTACCATTGCAATTGGATCTTACCCGTCACTGACTACCGGTCCAGTATACAGCCACACCTGTGGAGAGGTCTTTGTACCAGCAGGGGGGTGAGGTTCTTTGCCTCACCTCTGTTGGCCCCCAAACTTTAGCTGGACGATCATGACAAGCAGAAGGGAGGAAGATACACCAAGCCAATTGAC